>NC_141608.1:32523337-32823337 GCF_047967505.1 Dipteris shenzhenensis | reverse complement strand
AGGAGATTAATGCAGTCACTGATGATAGTGACAATGACATTCTCTTCATGTCTAGTCTACCTGCAGACTTGATCACCACTTCTGATGATGCATATTCCCAGAATTGGATTTTGGATTCTGGTGCTTTATTCCATGTTACTCCCCATAGGGAATGGTTCTCTACTTATGATAGTGGAAAGACAGGTTGTGTGCATCTTGGAAATAACTATGCATGTTGATGATAGTCACAATGACATTCTCTTCATGTCTAGTCTGCATGCATACTTGCTTACCACTTCAGAGGATGCATATTCCCAGGATTGGATTTTGGATTCTGGTGCTTCATTCCATGTTACTCCCCATAGGGAATGGTTCTCCACTTATGACAGTGGAAAGACAGGTTGTGTGTATCTTGGAAATAACTATGCATGTGACATAATGGGAGTAGGTGACAAAAAGTTTTCTTTTGCAAATAGGTCTGCATTTGTTTTGAAAAATATGAGACACGTGCCTAAGCTGACCAAGAGTCTCATTTTAGCGGGTCAACTAGATGATGCTGGTTTTCAGACCACTTTTGGCTTTCAGAGTTGGAAAATTTAGAAGGGCTCAATGTTTTTGGCCAGGGGTGCCAAGTGTGGGAATTGGTATCCCTTACATGTAGTAGGGGTGTCTGAACATGTTGTTGGGATAATTGAGCAGCATTGCAGGTTGGGCCGCATGAGCCACAATGGAATGAAACTCTTATGCCATTTGGGTTATGTACGACATTTGAGTTTTTCAGATTTTGAATTGTGTGAGCACTGTCTCTATGGAAAGAAGACTAAATCAGCCCATAAAAGAAGGGTAAAGAAAGAGCTTGAAAGGCTTGATTTGGTGTATTCAGACGTATGTGGTCCCATGCCTACACGGTCATTAGGCGGGACTCAATACTATGTGACATTCATTGATGATGCAACTAGGAAAGTATGGGCTCATGCTATGGCTCGGAAGAGCGATGTGTTCCAGTCATTTCAAAAATGGTTGGCTTTGGCTGAAAATCAGTCAGGTAGAATGCTTAAATGCCTACAGACTGATAATGGTGGAGTATATCTCTGATGACTTTCAACATTTCTGTGATACATGTGGGATCAAGAGGGAGCTAATGTCCCTTGTACTCCAAAGCAAAATCCAGTTGCACAACAGATGAACCACATCATTCAGAAAAGGTTGCAATGTATGCTTTCCAATGCAAGTCTTTCTGGTGGTTTTTGGGCTGAGGCAATGAAGACTGCAGTGCATGTGATCAATAGATCACCTAGCAAGAGTTTGGATGGTGGTATTCCGGAAGAGGCATGGAGTGGTAAGAAGCCCTCTTACTCTCATTTGCATATATTTCGGTGTGAGGCATATGCACATGTGCCAAAAGTGCTTTGGAAGAAGCTAGATTGTAAGTCTAGGAAATGCATCTTTCTAGGTTATGGTGAAAGTGGAAAGATGGGCTATCGTCTCTGGGATCCAGAAGCAAATAAAATCATACGAAGCCATGATGTGGTCTTTAATGAGAAGATGATGCATAAGACACCCATGAGGGATGTGGAAATGAGGAGAATCACTTTCCAGGATGTGAATCCACCCGCATATGTTGATAGACAACAAGCTGTCGGGCATGCATAGAATGTGTAGGAAATGGTACCACCAGGTACTCCCATACGTACACAATCAAGGGTAGATGATGTATCAAGTTCAGTGATAAAGAATAAGACTTGGGACTTGGTTTATTTGCCACATGGAAAGAAAGAATTGCCATGTAAATGGGTCTATAAGATGAAGGTCACAGGTGATGATCTGCCTAAGTACAAGGACCGTTTGGTTGCTAAAGGGTTCAAGCAAGAGAAGGGTGTGGACTTTGATGAGATATTCTCTCTAGTTGTGAAGATGACCGCACTTAGATGTGTACTTTGACTTATGGCAACAAAGGATATGGAGCTTATGTAGATGGATGGCAAGAGAGCATTAGGGAAGAATTGGGGTCTCAAAAGGGCCTCCAATTAGTGTTTCCTAATTTCAAGGGATTAGAGAGTGATTTGAGGTGTACCAATGGGAGTACTAGAAGGTGTGGGGCAATGGTATGTTGAGGTGGAGGGTGGGCAGGCCTATAGAGAGCCCCTATTGGTTGCTCCCCTTACACTAGGGACCACCCAAACCATCCCCCCTCCTCTTAACCCATGTTTGACCCTCCTACCAGGTGCACCTCCCCCACATGAGCCCAAAACTGCCTTCAATGGGATGGTAGGGCCCTTTTGGTGAATTTTTCTTCTCCCCTCCCTCTTTCTAGGGCCTCTGCCCCCCACTGTTCTGGTCCAGCCTACCAAATCACTCAGATTTGAACCAAATCCCACGCATTTTCCCTCTTCCCCCTCTTTCTCTGCTCCTCCCTCCTACTCTGGCTTGCTTGTTGTAGGTCCTCTCTCTCTCTCTCTCTCTCTCTCTCTCTCCCCCCTCTCCCTCTCTTGTGCCTCTGTTGGAGCTACTTTGTCCCTCTCCTTTTCCCTCTCATGTGCCTCTGTTGTTGTTGCTCTGTACCTCTCCTTCTCCCTCTCCTGTGCCTCTGTTGCTACTGCTATTTTGTCCCTCTCCTTCTCCCTCTTTTGTGCCTCTGTTGGAGCTGCTCTGTCCCTCTCCTTCTCCCTCTCCTGTGCCTCTATTGCTGCTACTCTGTCCCTCTCCTTCTCCCTCTTTTGTGCCTCTGTTGGAGCTACATTGCCTTGTGTAGGAGTCCCATTCTTGCTGTTGCAACCTCTGTAAGCATGGTGAGGAGAAAGGCTACAAGACCATGCAATACTGTGACCTCTTATGTCTTCCACAACACCAGAAATGCATTGGATGAGTGGATCCCTTGCACCTACAACTTAAATGACTGGATAGTGATGAAAGGATCGGCCAAGGTCCACATAAGCTTCCCAAGAGCAAGAGAGGTGACATCTTGCATGAGTGGAAGGGGCGCATCTTGAAGTTCAAGTTTGGAAAGAAAGGATGGCTCGAAAAAGTGCAACATGTTTACATGGGAAAAGATATGTAGCTTCCTCCATCATTCAATCAATCTAGGATACCAGCACACTGTGAGCCTTTCTATCTATGTACCTTTTTCACCTGTAAGTGTAATGAGTCCATTTGGAAATTTTGTGTTTGGTTTCTAAGAGCTCTTATTCATGGTGGTAGATGTTTTCCCTTTGGACCTCGAGGAGTGGGAACCAGTTGAATCATTCATCGGC
This sequence comes from Dipteris shenzhenensis, assembly GCF_047967505.1. Taxonomy (NCBI): domain Eukaryota; kingdom Viridiplantae; phylum Streptophyta; class Polypodiopsida; order Gleicheniales; family Dipteridaceae; genus Dipteris; species Dipteris shenzhenensis. The sequence goes on along the minus strand of NC_141608.1, from coordinate 32,820,107 downwards.
AAGTTCACTACGATTCTGCTACAGCAACTCTTTGCTCTCCTACAGGAGCTTTTTCCCTCTTTCTTTTATAGAGGCCAGTGATCAATCTCACTTCTTCTGAAACCCTGGGACCGAATGAGAGCATTAAACTTGTGATACTATTCCTTTAGGTGCTAGCTTAAGCCCATAGAGCCTCGTTTTCATCTTGCAAACCAAATTCTCTTTGCCCTTTTCTTCAAAATATTTCAACTGTACTATGTAAATTTCCTTATGCAAATCCCCATGCAAGAAAGCATTAGGGGAGAATTGGGGTCTCAAAAGGGTCTCATAAGGAATGCATTAAGAATTGGATTAGGACTAATGCAAGTCCTCTTGTGGGGTCCAAGGGAGTCCTAACCCCCCCTACCTAGGTAGGTTAAGCCCAGTTGATCCCACCTCTTACACCTAGGAGGAGGCCACCTCTTACACCAAGGAGGGGGCACTTTTCCCAAAGTTAAAATTTTGAATTTCGAATTTGAATTCCCTCTCTCTCCCTCCTCCCCCCATCCTCCAAAGTCAAACTTTTGAATTTTGAATTTTGAATTTGAATTCCCTCCTCCTCCCCCCATCCTCTGTTAAGGGCAAAAGCAGCAACGGCAAAGAGGAACTAGGGGGGGAGTCCTTAGATTATTATCATTAATACGTTGTATCTAGTTTATAGTGAGATATGAAAAGACGGAAGTTCTAGGACCAGGCGGGGAACTGACGAGGCACGGCAACCGTGAAGGAGTTATGTGTGCCGGTTAGATAAAAGAGAAGAGAGCGATCATTCAGGGGGCTCATTGATGAGGATCGGAGCAAGGATCAGTGTGATCAGAAGAGGAACATTGTTATGTATCAGAGAGTACGGTGTTGTACTGCTCGGAGAAGTGTAATACAGATATTCTATTGCATCTATCTTATTGTTTTATCATGAATGATTCTGTCGATCACTGTTCTACTCTATGAATTTTCATACGTAGTTCTGAAGTTCGATTACGCATGTAAATCTGTCGCAGTAGTGCGTTTCGAGTTAGTCTTCAGAGTAGAGAGGGCTAACACTTTGGCGACCACGGAAGATTTCCATGTTCGTCGCGGTGGATACCCCGGAGAGGTTGGATGCTCCCCATCTGTAATACTCTGATTCCTCGGTGCATGGACTAGCGCATGAATGACGCTGGGAGTGAGCCAGGGGGAACATCGCGCTCTCCGGCACGGCCTCGGGAGCCTGCAACTCCAGTATCGGCACGTACAACCCGCGAGGAACTGCATGACAGATATGTGGCTCAACGTGATCTTCTCTTCGGCTTCTTCACGGATAGTGAGAGTAGTAGCCGCTCTGACACACCTCCGCTGATCCCAGGAGAGGAAGGTCCAGTCGTTTCCGGTGTTCAGGAGGAAGGCGAATCCTCCGGACGCAGTAGCCCGTTCGATTTAACAAGTACTCCTCCGGAAGACGAAGCGTCACCGTTGCGGAATTCCCCACCACCGAGTCCCAGGAGACGGAGGGGTGGTGTGCCTGCAGGAAGCGGAGCCCCCGGTCCGTCACCAGATCCCGGTAGGGGAGGTGGAGGCGGTGGAGGCGGAGGCGGGGGTGGAGTTCCGGCGGTAAGTAGCGCGGCTATTCCACCATTGGTACCCAGGATGACGGTGAAGTACCCCAAGTTTTCGGGACGGGATAAGGAGGATGCGGATGCACATATACTGTCATTTGAGATGGCATGGATGGTGAATACGGCTCCACCAGTGCAGGCAACAGATCTTATGAAGATGGCGACTTTCATCCCGACACTGCAGAAGCAGGCGGCAGTATGGATCGCGCAATATGGAGCTACCCATTTCGCCACGTTTGATCTACTGCGGGATGCTTTTTTGCTCCGGTTTCGGGAGGACAAGACCCGTGTTCATGTCCTGGCCAAACTGGGGAAACTGGAACAGAAGAACCAAGAAGTGGAGGCGTATGCGGCCAGGTTTCGGTCGTTGATCCGCCGCCTCGATGCAGCAACTACCCCGGCAGTCCCCATCCAAAATGCTTACTTCATGGAGGGGCTGAATAAAGGATTGAAAAGGTCCCTGGCATCGTTGGATCTGGAAGCTCTTTCATTGGAAGAAGTCGTCCAAGCAGCGGTGAGGGCGGAACAAGTTCTGTTTACTTCCAAGGGAAGGAAAGGAAAAGTGAAGTATGAGGAGGCTGAGGGAGACTCCGATACCGATAATGAGGAGGAGTCGGATCAGTCGGATGAGGAGGAGGACAAACGTTCCATGAGGCGGAAGGCTGGAAAAACGGCAGGGAAGTCATTTCCGGAAGGATCTGCTGCCGGAGCCAAAAGCCGGGATAGTGGAATAGGGTCCTCTTCAAAAGTTCGCAAGGATACTTGGTGTAATCGGTGCCGAAATGCAGGACACTTAGCAGAGGAATGCGGTTTGAATGAGCGGTGGTGTGCGATTTGCCAAACAGCGACGCATACCACGGAGATCTGCCGCTATAACGCACGAAAAGCCCCGACACCAGCGGTGGCGGCGGTAGTTGCGGCACCAGCCGCAGCACCAGCCGCGGTACCAGCCGCACCGGCGAGAAGACCTTGGCGGCCGAGAACGGCTGGAACAGGTGCAGATGAACCAGCCGGGGAACGGACGTTCCTATGTTTTTATTGCAATCAACCCGGACATCGAAAGGTAGATTGCGAATTATTCAAGCGCCACAAGGCGGAAAAGGAAGCAATCCGGGGATCCGGAGAAGGCAAGTCCACACCAGCAGTGAATGCGGTTCTGATTATCGAATGCGATGATGCCAGTCAGCAACAGGATAGCAAGGAGCCTAGTCCGACGTCCGAAGAAGTACCGGAAGTACCGGCGGGTGTCCCTGTTGAAGGCAAAGTGGGAGGAAGTGCGAGCGGAGATGTGCTCGTGGTCACACGATCCCAGGAAAAGGTGCGGGAATACAAGGCCCCGCAAGAGAAGGGGAGACCTACGGCGTTGGACTGGCAGGCACAACAAAAGGTGCGGTCGACGGTCGGTGAATGGGTCCAGAAAACCCCAACGGTGTTACCTAGGCCGAGCGCGGACAAGGCAGTCTCGGTGACGGAGAATGGTGCGAAGGTGGCAAGGCGCCTGCAAGGAGAGCAGCCAGAAGCGACTTGTCTACCTACCAGTCAGAAGGACAGCCTGATGACCGGCGAGGAGGGTGTTGAACCATATGATTTATGGCAGGATTTGCGGAAACAGCAAATACACATGACAATGGAGCAATTGTTAGCATTGGTACCCAATTTCCGGAGTTCTCTCATCAAACAATTGACGGAACCAGTCAGGGCGATGGAGTCGGAGATGGAAGCGGTAACAATGGAAGTGTCGTCAGACGGATCTGCAAAGCCTGAAGCGGAAGTACAGCCTCCTGTTTTTGACGAAGCGGTCCCGGTAATTTCCGTAACACTGGAGAACAGCCGTGTGGGAGGGGTGTTGCTGGACGGAGGGTCTGGGGTCAACATCCTGTCCGAACAAATGCTGGTGCCATTGGGTATCACAAAATGGGAATCAGCACCCTTCGCCGTTCGGATGGCAGACCAACGGAGAGTGCAGCCGTTAGGATTGCTCCGTGGATTGAAAATGGAGGTTTGCGGCGTGAAGTTCGAAATCGCTGCGGTGATTCTCCGGATGGAGGATATTAGCGGGTCATACCCGTTATTGCTCGGAAGACCGTGGTTGCGGCAGGCCCGTGTGAAACAAGACTGGCAATCAGACCGCATCACCATTCGGAAAGGAAAAAAGAAGCTGAAGCTCTCGGTACATACCAAACAAGGGCTGAGGACACCATTCCGACCGACGATGGCGGAAGGTATCCATATGATGGACGGAATGGGGGTCGAAGAGGAGGATGACTACTTCAGTAGGAATACGGAGCTGGTAAGCTTGTTCGAGGTCGATGTGGTTGCCGTTTTAAAGCAATATCAGCATCAGATTCCCTCGGCTACGCAGGAGTCATCCAGTTCCACGAAAGAACCAGTCGAAGGGAGTCTACCGGAAGGCACAGGAGACATGCCGGACGAAGCGGGAGTGGCGGAGGCGGAAAGAGTTTTCGAGCAGGAACTCCGTCGCTCGCGGAGGGTCAAAGAAGACGAGCTGCTGGATCTTAACCTCGGGACGGAGGAGGAGCCAAAGAACGTCCGTGTCAGTGCGAAGCTCGATAAAGGATTTCGGGGAAAATTGGAGACATTGCTGAAATCCTTCAAAGACGTGTTCGCCTGGGACTACACAGATTTGCTCGGCATCGATCCCAAATTCTATCAGCACAGGATCAATCTGCAGAAGGATGCGATACCGGTTCGGCAACAACGGTATAGAATGAACCCGAACTATGCCCAGAGGGTGAAGGAGGAGCTGGACAGGTTGCTAAAGGTCGGGTTTATCTATCCGGTTGACCGTGCAACGTGGCTTTCGCCAATAGTGATTGTTCCGAAAAAGAATTTGAAGTTGCGGGTCTGTGTTGACTACAGAAAGCTTAACGCGGCGACAATCACGGATCCGTTTCCCTTGCCGTTTAATGATACTATGCTGGATACAGTGGCAGGTCACGAGATGTATTCTTTTCTGGATGGCTTCAGTGGGTATAACCAGGTGCAGATGGCACCAGAAGATCGAGAGAAAACAGCCTTCATCACGGAGTGGGGAGCATTTGTTTTCCTGGTGATGGCATTTGGGCTAAAGAATGCTCCGGCAACATTTCAACGCATGGTCCAAGAAATATTTGATGATTATTTACTAATCTTTATGCAGGTATTTCTGGACGATTTCAGTGTTTTCGGGAGTCGCAAGCAGCACCTTGAGCATCTGAAGAAATGCTTAACCCGGTGTAGGGAGGCACGGTTGTGTCTGAACCCTATGAAATGTGCATTCGCCGTGGGCAGCGGTATGCTGCTGGGTTGCATTATCTCGGCGGAAGGCATTGCGGTAGATCCGGCGAAGGTCGAAGCGATTCGGCAGGCCAAGGTTCCTGGCAACGGTAAGCAGCTCGGGAGATTCCTAGGGCAGGTTAAATGGCACAGCCGAATGCTGCGGTATCTGGCGGATGTGGCGACACCACTGTATGACCAACTCAACAAAGTACCGGTAGTCTGGTCTCCTGCTTGTGACTTAGCTTTTCGACGGCTCAAACTGATGTTGGCGACAGCACCGGTGGTTCAGCCGCCAGATTGGACGAAGATGTTTCATGTCTTCGTGGATGCCTCGGACGTGGCTATTGGTAGTGTCCTCATGCAGGAAGCGACAAGCAAGTGGTTCCGACCGGTGTATTATGCAAGTCGCAGGTTGTCAAAAGCCGAACGGAATTACTCTACGACGGAGCGGGAAGCATTGGGGATGATTTATTCCGTAACAAAGTTTCGTCACTACCTGTTGGGGAATCGGTTCACGTTTCATGTGAATCATTCCGCCTTGTTGTATTTGGTACACAAGCCCGAGCTCACTGGAAAGTTGGCCCGGTGGATGCTGCTTTTACAGGAGTTCGACTTCACGGTGGTCCATCGACCAGGAAGTACACATGCCGTAGCGGATTACCTTTCGCGGTTGGAATCTGGCGAAGACCCGATGGGTGTGGAAGACGATTTTCCGGATGCCCAGCTGTTCGAACTGGAGGCGGTGGTACCGGCAGCTCCAAAGACGTGGTACGACGACATGTTTCACTTTGTCGACACGGGCCAGATGCGCGACGGAATGTCGCGAGACCAGCGGAAACGGCTCGCGCTCAAGAGCAGAGACTTCCGGATCATTGCTGACCAATTGTATAAGCAGGGGCTAGATGGTGTGTTGCGACGGTGTGTGTACCCACATGAGCAGGAGGTCATCCTGGAAGAGGCTCACCAAGGAATCAGCGGTGGACACTTCGCAGGAGAAGTAACCGGACGGAAGGTACTCCAAGGAGGTCTGTGGTGGCCAACATTAATGGGGGATGCGCATAGGTTCGTCAAAAGATGCGATGTGTGCCAGAGGTTGGGCCAGCCATCAGGTCGGGACCGGATGCCGCATAATCCCATACTGGCCCTCGAACCGTTCATGAAGTGGGGGCTGGACTTTGTAGGTCCGTTTTCGCCGCCGGCGCGGAGGACAGGTAACCGGTATATCCTGGTGGCGACGGATTACTGTACCAAATGGGTGGAGGCCAGAGCACTGAAGGATAATTCGGCAAAGGCTGTGGCCAGATTCCTTTATGAAGCCATTATGACACGGTACGGATGTCCGGTTGAGCTCGTCACGGATCAAGGTGGGCATTTCCTTAATGCGGTGTTACGGGAACTGGTTACCCGGCACCTAATCATTCATAAGAAGTCCACAGTGTATTACCCTCAGGCAAACGGACAGGCGGAGTCCTCAAATCAGGTGTTGCTAGTCATTCTGAAAAAGCTGGTCAATGAAAATCGGACAGATTGGGATGAAAAACTTTACTCCGCATTATGGGCGTTCCGGACTTCCTATAAGGTTGCGACGGGGTTCACGCCATTCAAGTTGGTTTACGGAGTTGAAGCAGTGGTCCCCATGGAATTCCTAGTACCGAGTCTGCGGATTGCAGCGGCAGAGAAATTGGGCTGGGACGAGTCCGTAGACCGGAGGATTGAACAGCTGGATCGGCTGGGTGAGGAGCGGTTCAACAGTGCGTATCTTGCACAGGTAGTCCAGGACAGACGGAAGGTCTGGGTGGACCATCATTCAAAGAAGAAGACCTTCAAACGGAGAGATGCCGTGATATTGTTTAACACTCGGATGGGTCCGCATCCGGGTAAGCTGAAGTTACGGTGGGGAGGTCCGTATTGGGTGGTGGAGCGTTATGGTGATGGCACGTTCCGATTAGGAACACTACAGGGGGAGCTGTTGCAGAAGCCGGTAAATGGATTTCGTCTCCGACCATATACAGGGCCCATGCCACCTTACCCATTTCCGGAGATACCACCTGTGAAGATCATTTCAAATGCATTTGTAGCCATTTCGGTGGAGAAACCGATGATGGGGGCTATTAGTACGCACGTGTGGTATCACTCACTTTATTCCAAGAAACGGTGGGAGCAAAGCTTCGTGTTGCGGAGCGAGGACGCCGCCATGCAATCTACTGAATCTTCGAAGTGGGGCTTTTATCAGGATGATGGGACACTTGATCGTTGCATGCAAACAAGGAGTTCACCAGGGCATCCAAAAGGCAATTTGGAAGCAAAAGGGGGCTTATTTCCGACTCTTTGTTTTCCAGAACTCTTCTCCCTCGCATCCCAGCTTCTCGCCGCTATGGTGGTCTTCCATCTGATCAATCCGTTACCTGTTGGGGATGAGGCTATGCAGTCTTGGCTGACACGAGCTCGTCTGGTGGAGTTCGCGGGTTTGCCATGGGCTATGACACCAGTTCATCCATTGGCGCAAGATATCTTGGCGCAGCTTGCACGCGGGCGCAAGGTCGTGGTGTATGGAAAGACTTTCACCTTGTGCAAGGAGCTGGTAGCGGCCCGGTTGCACTTGCCGGTGGATGGTCCATGCAAAGTCACGAAGCTTACCAGCAGTGCCATGGAGGCAGCTCTCGGCGCAGGTTGCAAGGGGGAGTACAACATGAAGAAGCTGGATGCTTCGCAGAAGACATGCTACAAGTTTATTGCGGAGGCACTCTGGCAGAAGGTGAAAGCAGAGCTACTGGGACAGGCCCAGTTTACCTATTTCCAGAGGGCGGAGCAAGGGAAACCGGTTCCCTGGGCGAAGCTGATGGCGGACAGAATTCTGGAGGTGGCCAAGAAGCTCTTGAAGCCCACGGCAACATCCCGGATGGGGCAAGTCTTATTTCTTTTGTTCGGACCAGATGCGGAACCGGTAGTCCCAGGGTCGTATGTGGAGGTGGAGGAGTCCACAGACGATGCTTCGGACAAGGAGTCCAAGGAGGTGGAACCAGCAAGATCAACAACGGAGGGAGCTCTGATGCCAAGGAACCAGGTGACTCCGGTAGTACCTGCGGTGGAGGTTACGGCGATAGTACCTGCGGTGGTGGTTCCGGCAGAAGTTCCACAGGGCAGCCAGAGGAGTAGGCCCGCGGTCTCAGCAACATCGAGCCGCATGGCCAGTTTATTGAAAAGAAAGTTGGCTCTTGTGCCGGAAGGAGCAATGTTGAAGAAAACCCGCCCGGACGCTGAGGCCTTGCAAGGGGAAAGCTCAGTCCACACTCGGGAGGACAGTTCGGGGAGACAGGCATGTCAGGAGGAAACCCGTGTAGTCCCAAGGGGGAGTGGTGAGCTGCAGCTATCTCCGCCGGTGGAGACATATGATCTGGTCACGGCACGACGGTTGGCGGAGCGCTTGCTCCAATGTTTTCAGAAGGGGCAGCTGGAGGAGAATGAGGCGAGGTTGCGCCAGGAAAATGCCAGGCTGCTCGAACGCAATCAACAGCTGCAGGAGCAGTTGTTACAATTCCAACAGATGGATGCACGGCGACAGCAGGATATGGAGGAAGCAAGGACGGCGATTGTCGCCCAAACTCAAGAACACCTGCGGCTGACGGAACAATTGACGGAGAAGGCTACAACTGCGACCGCCAGGGTGCAGTTGTTGGAAGCGGAAGTGATGGGGTACCGGCAACCCTCTAGCTCTACACGCATGCTGGACGAGGCACTTTTGTTGGATTTATCGGAAGCCTTCGTCGCAGAGATGCAGGGTATTTTTCTTGATCATCAACGTCAATTGCGAGTAGAGCTGGAGCGGGCTTGCAGGCCTCTCGATCGACGGTTGGCCCGGAGGGATGAGGATGATCCGGCGGGAGGGGGCGCAGGAACAGCATTTTTACCACCAGTACCGGTGACGGAAACTGCGGCACAACTGGAGGGTGGAAGTTCTACATCGGCAAATACTCTCGGGAAGCAGACAGCGGCGAGACCGGTGGATTCTTCCGAAGGCTATGTCAAACGGATCGCCGAACTGGAAGAAGCCCTCCGAAGAGCGAAGGCCAGAGGAAAAAGACCCGAGATCGCACAGGTTCCCGCAATGAAGCCACGACCCCAAGCGGACGCAGCAGCCGCTTTTGTGGCAGCTTTTCCGGAGCCAGCGGACGGGGAATCCTTTGACGCAAGGCACTTTTTGCAGCTGAAAGAACACGTCGCGGTGGTGCAACAGCAGTGTGACGATGCCAGATCTCAGCTGTTGGCACTCAAGCTCGCCCGGAAAGAAGAGCACCATCAACATGAAGTTGAGGTGAAGAGCCTCATGGCAGATCTGCTGAAGATCAGAGCTACTACGGCAGAACAATCAACAGGTGCCCAAACCAAGGAATTGGGGCGGGTAATGAAACGACTGGATGGTGTGGCGAAGAAAGCAGATCGCAGTATACGGGTAACCGATCTCGAACTCGCTCTATCTGAGAAGACCCGACTGCATGAAGAGGAGCTACAACAGCTGCGGAGAACGAGTCATGTTGAGAGAGCAGCTATGTTGGTCGACCTGCGGACAGCATGCCGCTATATTCATCGGATGGCGGCAGTAGCTCAGCAGGCGGGGGCGGCGGCACCACCTTTCTATGGACAGCTCCAAATTTTTGTGGATGCCCATGCTCTCAACCCGCAGCAGCTACCTTTACTTCGACCGGCGCAAGCGGCTCCGGCAGTACAAGTACTGGCGCCGGCGGCTCCAGCAGTTCCGGCGGCGGCAGCGGCAGCAGCGGCGGTGGCGGACGATGACGGTGGCGACGTCGAGGATGAACCGTAGCGGAGAACCGGTGGGTTCGGATGCGGAACCGGAATCCGATTCACCGGGAGTGCCAAGTGTTAAGGGCAAAAGCAGCAACGGCAAAGAGGAACTAGGGGGGGAGTCCTTAGATTATTATCATTAATACGTTGTATCTAGTTTATAGTGAGATATGAAAAGACGGAAGTTCTAGGACCAGGCGGAGAACTGACGAGGCACGGCAACCGTCACGGCAACCGTGAAGGAGTTATGTGTGCCGGTTAGATAAAAGAGAAGAGAGCGATCATTCAGGGGGCTCATTGATGAGGATCGGAGCAAGGATCAGTGTGATCAGAAGAGGAACATTGTTATGTATCAGAGAGTACGGTGTTGTACTGCTCGGAGAAGTGTAATACAGATATTCTATTGCATCTATCTTATTGTTTTATCATGAATGATTCTGTCGATCACTGTTCTACTCTATGAATTTTCATACGCAGTTCTGAAGTTCGATTACGCATGTAAATCTGTCACAGTAGTGCGTTTCGAGTTAGTCTTCAGAGTAGAGAGGGCTAACATCCTCCTCCTTGTCTCCCTCCTCCCTCCTCCTCTTCCCAACATCCCATTCCTCCTCCTCCTCCTCCTCCTCCTCCCTCCCACTGCCTCCCTCCCCCCCTCCTCCTCCCTTTGTCCACACACCTCCTCCTCCCTCCTCCCACATGCATCCTCCTCCTCCCCTGCTGCTTTTTCCTCCTCCTCCCTCCTCCCACATGCGTCCTCCTCCTCCCCCCCTGCTGCTTTTTCCTGCTCCTCCTCCTCCCTCATGCTCATCCATTCTCATCTTCCCTCATGCTCATGGCTACTCGTCCTTCCTCCTACTCATGCAAGCTCCTCTTGCCTCCTCATGCTCACTCCTGCTTCTGTTGCTTCTACTCCTTCTACTCATGCATATTCGTATGTCTTCATCCTCACACCTAGTCCTCCACTTGCTTCTCCTCCCTCGTGATCATTCATGGTCTTTCTCATCCCTCCTCAAACCTAACTACCTTCTATCATGGCCTATCACAGTCTCTGTAAACTCTGCAAGTATTGATAGCACCATTTGAGGAGATCTCCCATGTTACCATGTGACCGTATAGTTGCAGAATCAATATGTGATCCATGATTTTTTTTTTCAAGAAAAGAAGCATCTTGAACCTCAGTAGGTTCTCTAAAGAGGAGAATATGAGATAACATGTTAATTTCGTAGTGTTTTAATGTAATTTCTTACTTTGGATTATCCATAGTGGTGCATTGCTTTTGCTAAGGTTCCCTTAGTTGTTCTTTCAGGACCTTGATGGAGGATGATATGAGAATGGTGGGCATGGATGATATGGACTTTTCATATTGAAAGACACAAAGTCATGCATGAGCAAGTTGTTTTGGAGGTGTGATGCAAATGAGATGCCTGGAGCTTGTGATGCTGCTAAAGTATGTCTTGAAGTCCAAAAGTTTATTGAAGAAGAAGAATTCACATGATGCATTACATCTATTTAAATTTAAATTTCTAAAATAATGTTTCTTCATATGTGTAGTAGCAAGTAGGAATGGAGAATCTATCCATTTAGAACAAGAAGGCATGGAGAATTCATAGTGTTGACCCAAGGCAACCTACGTGATCCATTCCAATGTGTTGTACATGAGATTATAAGAACTTACGAGTTGAATGTGAGATTCCAAATAGCATAGCGGTCTTTCTAAGGACTTAGTCGAGGATTCAAAGACCCTATTATTAGTGTATTAGAGTTGAAGAAGAAGAGAAATAGGCTATGAAGCCTCTTTGTAATACAATTTGAAATACAAACACCTATTTCTATTAATATTCTTCTATCTAAAGCAAAAAAATTTCATGTATCTATGGCCAAATGGTGAATCTTTTGTTATGTCTATTTTAATTATCTCTTGTTTTTAATATTGCATCTTTCTTTATATCAGCTTGCACATAAAAGTTATATCACATTTTGATGTAACTTACAAGTCAATAAAATGTTGTTTGCCAAGTTTGGCCATTCCAATACATATGTAGACAGGATTTGACCATGGCACCACATTGATTAGATGAAGTGTTTGAAAACCTTCCACACAAAAGTTATATCACATTTTGATGTAACTTACAAGTCAATAAAATGTTGTTTGCCAAGTTTAGCCATTCCAATACATATGTAGAAGGGATTTGACCATGGTACCACATTGATTAGATGGAGTGTTTAAAAACCAAAATTTGAGATTTTCTTACATCACCTTGTAAAGGATTGATGCATTTCATAATTTTCTACGAAGAAATATAGATTTTGAAGGGGTAGATGAAGAAATTTGACAACTTTGGCCATTTCAATGTCAATTTCTAGCAAATGTAGGAGGAATTTGACCGCAACGGAGAAGGCAAAGTTGGTCGGGACATCATGGGGTGTCCAAAAATGCAAAAACCCACCACATCGCGAATTTGGCCATTTGGACACCCTCCAAATGGCCAAATTCGCGCCGTGGTGGGTTTTTGCATTTTTGGACATGACATCCCGACCAGCTTTGTCTTCAGTGCCGCGGTCAAATTCCTTCAACATTTGCCAAAAATGGACATTGGAATGGCCCAAATTGTCAAATTCCTTCATCTACCTGATTGAAATCCATGTGTCTTTATAGATGCATCAACTTCAACATAGATAAACATGGAAAAGAAAATATTTACAAAGTAACTTAGCAAATGACGGTTGGTCAATATGACAACTTGTGTGCCTTGTAGCATAGCTCTGGTAAGACCCTTAGGCAATATATTCTCTATATAATTTCTTGCACTTTGGAGGAACCTTGTAGGTTGGCTATGTCAATGTAATTTTTAATTTAATCCAGAGGACTTTGATCTTCCAATACATCACCTTGTAAATTTTCATTTTCTTTGTTTATCTTGCCTTTGGAGCCACGTTTTAGGTTGGCTATGCTAATGAAATATTTGATTTCATATCACTAAATCACCTTGAAATAATTTGATGCATTACATGAGAAAATATATATTTTGAAGAGGAATCTAAAATTTTCATTTTCTATGTTTTCTTAGTCATGGAGGTTGGCTATGTCCATGTATCTTTTATTTTAATGGATGTCCTAAATGGGCAAGCTCCAATGCTTCTCCATCGAACAGTCCACGATGATGCCCATCTCTAGCAAGCAAACGAGCAACCTTGGAAATGACCACGAAGCTCTCCAACCATTCCAGCACTCTCCATCAACTAGGCGCTTAGGTCCTTCAATGCGAGTCTTGCCACAAGTATAGCACGGTGAGGAGAAGATCAAACTTTGGCACTAGAACCTATCCGAGAATTCCTCCATCAAGTAGATTACCAGTTGCTCCTTTCCCTATTTGAATTTGTTAGTAGCACAAGCGATCTACTTAGTGACCTTCTTTTTCCAAGGCCACCAACCTCTACGGTCCATGTTGCCTTGCCGTTCCAAATGTCCATCTACTGCATTGCGCACATAAATCAAATGACTTGAAGAACATGCTGAAAGAAAATCTATCAGAAATTTAACGACAGAATTGCACTGGCTCTCCAACGACCAAGCAACAAAACTCCATCCTGCTCATCAATAGCTTCTGGCTTAACTGTAATTAGCTGCATGCTCGGCGTCCCTTCTACAACGCCACTCCATCCACCTTCTACAACGGGCTCCAAAGGTGACCCTACACTCAAACAACCAAGGCGTTCTACTTCAAAGAATCCAACCAAGGCATCTTGCTTCAGAGAATCCTAACCAGTTGGGTGCTTCTCGTGAGCTTTCGTCCACAGGAACATCAACCTGCATGGCTTTCCTCCTAGCCTCTTTGGCTGAGTGGAACTTATGCACTCCCATATAGGAAGGTCTCAGCAACCAAGGCTTCTACAGGCTCACGATCAGCTAACGAATTGCCTCAGCTACATCGACTCCACTCCTTGCTTGAATGCAACGCACGATCGTAGCCTCAGAAACCTCCTCCTTCTCCAAGGTCTAAGACCTTAGAAAAAAGGCCACATGGCAGGATAGGGCTTCACCCTGGTTAATTCAGTTAACCTTGGTTAGCCAAGGTGTGGTCATTGGTGGTTGATTAGCATTGGTCAATGGTCAGATTTAACCATGGTTCAATTAACCATGTGTTAGGAGGGATGGTTAATATTCTACCACGTGGCAATGACACATCTCTTGGGCACAGTTGTCTCTTCACAGGCACACTTTGTACTCTGCATGTGACACACAGTGTCTAGTCATCATGCCATGTCACCATGTGCCTTCTAAGAACGGTGCCACATAGGCACATTGTATGTGACCTCACAGTGCCACCTCACCATAGGCCACATCATCAAGGCCCCCTCTTCTTCACAAAAACTTCAACAAGGTGTAACTTGCAAACCAGGAGGAATTTGCACATGCTCCAAAAAGGAAAGTGATCGCTTTTTTGAGCTCTACCCGCAATCAAATCAAAATCATTGTTAGCAATCACACACTACCAATATTGAAAGAAATCAATTAGTAAGACCTTTGCAATAGATGATAAATCAACGCATGAATGCACAAAGCATGCCAAAAGCACAAGTGTATGAGATGACCATAGCACAAAACATGGCATCCACACATAAAGCATTAAGGAACATGAAAGAACAAAGTGTCATATATCAAGCTACATCGAGTAAAGATGTGAATGGCATTGACATCAAGCATTGAGAAGCAACAATGTTGCCGCCTTCAGTCCATATTTTTGTACATCAAACCTGATCACCTAAGAATAATTATGAAAGCACCCAGGGGAGGTATTGACATGTAAAAGCCACACTTGACCACCTTAAGTGAGGTGATGGAATGTAACTCACATCTGACCACCTTGCAGTAGCCCCTTTTCATGGCACCAAGTGGAGGTGTTGAGAGTTGTGGTGCCATGATCACATAATTAGGGGCTAAGGTATGGTATAGGAAAGAATCAAAAAAGAAAAATGGGAGAAAGCCATGGATGAAGAAATGGATGCCTTGGAAGCAAATGCTACATGGGAATTGGTACCTTTGCCTAAAGCCAAGAATGCAATTGGCTGTAAGTGGGTTTATAAGGTGAAGCACAATGCAGATGGTTCTGTGAACAGATACAAGGCAAGATTAGTTGTCAAGGGGTATGCACAAACATATGCCATTGATTATGAAGAAACATTCAGTCCGGCGATTGCAAGGATGGCAACTGTAAGAGCAGTCATTGCTATGGCTGCATCAAAGGGATGGTCTTTACATCAGATGGATGTAAAGAATGCCTTCTTGCATGGTGATTTGCAAGAAGAGGTCTTTATGGAGCAGCCACCAGGTTATGTTCATGCTGTTCATCCTGAGTTTGTTTGCAGGTTGAAGAAAGCCTTGTATGGCTTGAAGCAAGCACCTAGAGCATGGTCTGACAAGATAGGACAGTATCTTGTCATTATTGGCTTTCAGATTTCCAAGGCAGATTTCTCACTTTATGTGAGAAAAACAGAGAAAGGTATTATGCTGCTTGTCATTTATGTTGATGATTTGATCATCACAGGTGATAGTGATGAAGATATCCTTCATGTGAAAATGCTATTGAAGCAGAAGTTTGAGATAAGGATTTGGGAGAGCTGCGTTATTTCTTGGGCATTGAGGTGATTAGATCACCAAGTGGGATACAGCTCTTGCAGAGGCAGTATGGATTGGACATGCTATCGAAATATGGGATGACACGCTGTAAGCCTATTTCAGTTCCTTTGGAGCAGAATGTGAAGCTGAGCGCAGATGCAGGTGAGCTTCTGGAAGACCCTACTATGTATAGACGCATAGTAGGAAGTTTGATTTATATAACTATTACCAGGCCAGATTTGAGCTATGCTATTGGATTGGTAAGTCAGTTTATGCAGGCTCCAAGGAAACCGCATTTGGATGCGGCTAGACGCATACTTAGGTATGTGAAGTCCACATTGTAGTATGGACTATTTTATGAGACTGGGGTTCAGATACAATTGCATGGATACACTGATGCTGATTGGGCTGGTAGTATTTCTGATAGACGATCTACCAGTGGATATGTGTTCTCTTTTGGGAGTGCTGCAGTCACTTGGAGCAGCAAGAAACAGCCTACAGTTGCCTTGTCGAGCACAGAGGCTGAGTATAGGGGTGCAGCAAGGGCTGCATGTGAGGTAGCTTGGTTGCATAAGCTACTTTATGATATGCATCAGGGGCCAGTTGTCATTTATTGTGACAACATGAGCAGTATACACTTGGCAAATAACCTAGTCTATCATGCTAGAACAAAGCACATTGAGGTGCATTATCACTATGTGCGGGAGAAAGTTTTACTAGGTCTTATTGATCTAGTTTATGTCAGCACAAAGGATCAGGTAGCTAACATATTCACGAAGGCATTGGGCATAGAGAAGCTGCGCAAATTCAGAGACCTGCTTGGTGTGCAGGAATTGGGATTGAGCTCGAGGGGGAGTGTTGAGATATCAAGCTCCACTCGTGATATGCCAGGGTGACCGTTGTGCATTTATGTCACCGACTTGTTAGCTGCAGATGCGATTGGTACACCGCCCATGAATAATAGCTAGATGACAGCTATCCTTATGTACTCTAGTTCATGGCTCAGTTAGTATGCCACCTTAGTTAGCTGAGTTTGGTTTGAGACCCACATATAGGGTTCTTCTATTTCTTTGTACTAGAGTTCTTTTGGCTTTCACAACTAAGAAGAGGAAAACAATTTTGAGCCTCCACCTTTCTGTGTATTCCCCCATTGTGTATGTGAGAAATCCGCAAGTGAGACTCCTTCCTTCTCTCCCACTATCTTCACATTATATGTGAGTTTTACCTTGTGAGACCTATGGGAACTTCCCATGCATAGTCATTGTTCATTCTCCCAATTGTAAACCAAGAGCCATAACCAAAGTGAGTCACAGTTTGGGTCATGAGTGTTATTACTAGATGTGAGCAAGCCATGAAGCTTCCCATGTACTACTGCTGGGGTGAAATCATCAATTTGTGGGGGGAATTGTTGGGACAAATTGATGTAATGGGTTTATACCAAGGGTTATAAGGTCTATGTGTTAGTGTGTGAACACCTCTTATGAGAGGGTATGTGTGCTTGTGTGTAACCACATGGTGTGTGTGGTTGGTAGAAGGTTCTAAGTAGGTATGATTGAGAGAATCATGGACCTGATCGAGAAATCAGTGGAGAGATTAGTGGATATAGATATGTTCTCTCTTGGACACATGCATTGTATCACTTGCCTACTTAAGGCAACCTCTATTCATGAATAAACCTCTCCTTTCCATTATGCTCTCATTTTGTCTCCACCACCATTTTACTTTCTATAGATCCACAAGAAAACCATGTACTAGCTTAAATATTTCTTAGGCTGGGTTCACACCACTCGAATGTCCTATTTGCAACAAGGGCATCCTTTGATGTGAAATGAGCCTATTAGTTTTTGATTTGTCTATTAGAAGGGAAGGGTGTTAAACCCCCAAGCACTGGTCATTAGAGACCTTAACGAGCTAGGAGATTCCTTAACAACAAATTACCAAGATTGATAGGTGCGATTCGACCTGTATGAACACCACATAGTGGTGGACTCCTCCATCAAAGCCCCTTGGCCCTCGATTGGTGTGAACCCAGACTTAGTGAACTCCCCCCAAGATTTGGTGTTTGCTTGCACACAACCTGCAAAAGATGCGTCAGAATATCCTTTTCATCTTATATTCCTTATTTTAGGGATTGAGGTGTCAATGATGAAAGCCACATGTCTTTCAAATAGCTCCTCTCCTTCCTTCCTCTTTCCTTCCACGTATCCCTTCCACATAGCAATAACCACCTTCCCAATGGCCTCCTTGAGAGAAATGAGAAGTTATCATGCAAGGGACTTGCATGGCCTGCCATGTGTCAGCCATGTCACAATCGCACTAGATAACTTCTCTACATGCTGGCTTTGTTCAAATTCAGCAATGCATGACTCACAACATCGAAATAAGGTGAACTTTCCATGTTCTATAACTCAGCATGCATCCACTCACACACAAGGGCATCTTTCATGCTCTCACACAAGACATCTATTGTCCCTTTCTACTCAGGAGGGGCAAAGATTCAAATGAGTTGATGAGGTGATGCCAACTGCAATGCCGCACTTGAAATGAACAATCAGGTACAGGATCTTGACTCAATGAAAGAAAATAGTGAGGAAGAGATGCATGACGAGTGTGCAGCAGGAGTGAAGGCCTTACCTCCACTATAATTGCTTCTATCATCATCCATGGCAAAAACCTCAAGGCCAAAACTCACCTGTGCCAATCGTTTTGCCACCTTCGCTATCAGCAAAAACTTGAAAATTAGGAGGTTGTGAAGGCGATGGAAAAAATGAGTGTGCCTTCTAATCACCGTTTTACACATTCATCGACAAAACAAGATTGTGAAAATGCAAAAAAGCAAGAAATCTTTCGCAGCATCGTAGATATGGCTGCACTTTATGTTCTATTTGGAATTCCCTAGCCGACTTGAGTTGTTGAATGGAGGATGCAAGTTCCCGGTGATTTACTTCTTTGGGTTTCTAGATCCACACATTCAATGGCACATCCTGGGTGCAATTTAATGTGAGTGCTGATCTATTTGCCCTGCCTATAGGAGTCTGGCAGTTGGGAAACATTACTATCTTCCCATGAAATATGCTAGCTACATGGGCTTCCCCCGCAATGCCTGAGAGCACAAACCAAGAGCCATAATATCTATCCAATGATAGATTGCTGAAATCCCTAGACATGTCACGTGATCCCCTCGAAATGCCTATCGTGTTGCAAATATTTCCCAAGTATGTGCCTTAAAAGTGTGCTTCAATCTTAGTTGTTATAGTCGACAAGCATTCTAACCATTGAAAAGCGGTGGATGAGCTCGATGAGCTTTTTGATGCATGTTCTCCACACGTTGAATATCGTTTCACCCTTGAAGGAGAAAATTGATTTGGCACATCACAAAAATATCAAAATTGCCTCCTCCCCCTCCTCGCAATGCCTAGAAAACATCTTTGGCCAACACACAAGTTGTGCTCGATCACGTCGAGAGATCTCAACAATGGAAGTGGAATGGAAGAAGGTGAGAGAGAGAGAGGGTGAGCCAGAAGAGAGAGTCACACAAGTTTTTGTGGGTGCAAAAAACCCTAATCTTCTATGTCATCCACATATATATCTGTTTGAGTATTGTACATAACCGAGGTCAAGGTACAGTGGCCTTTAACCCCCACAACCTCCCACTTAAAGGCCAATGTGCCTTTAAGGGAGAACAATCAATCAGCATACTATCCAATGCCCATCAATACATGACAATACTCAAACCGCTGACTAGGTAGACTCTTTGTCAGCATATCTATAGGGTTATCATCTGTATGAACCTTGACAAGCTCTATGCGCTTGTCCTCAAGTACCTCCTTGATAAAATGGTACCTAACCTCAATGTGTTTGGTTTTTGCATGAAAGACTGAATTCCATGCTAGTTGAATAGCATTTATGGAATCACTATGCAATGTCGATACAACACCTGCATGAATCCCCAAATATCTCACTAGCCGATCAAGTCATATAGCCTCCTTGCAACCCTTTGTGGCTGCAACATGCTTGGTCTCTATGGTAGACAAAGCACCACACTTCGGTGTGCGAGACATCCACAACATTGCACCACCTGCAAAGTTGAACACATAATCAGAAGGATCTCCTGCTATCCACATGCCCTGGACAGGCTGAATCTGTGAACCCAAATACACATATCTCTCCTCTGCCAAAGCAGATACACACCTCCTTGGTACCCTTCATGTACCTCATGATGCGCTTAACTGCCTCACAATGCCTCTTTCTTGGATTAGCCATATACCAGCTAAGAACTCCCACTGCAAATGCAATGTCTGTTCTAATAGCTATCTTAGCATACATAAGGCTCCCAATTGTTGATGCATAAGGAACCTTGGCCATCATGAGCCTCTCCTCATTTGATTTGGGACTATCTGCCTGACTCAGTTTCAGATATGGAGGCAATGGACTACTTACTACCTTCCCCCCCTCCAAATTGAAATGCTGCAACACTTTTGTAACATATTCCTTTTGTGAAATCCAAAAGAGTTTCCTACTCCAATCATGCATGATGCGCATACCAAGAATATGACCTACAGGTCCAAATCCTTCATGTCAAAGGCCTCATGCAACTTGGCCTTCAATGCATCTCAAATAGGATACAATTGCTCTTTCCTCTCCTACAGCTATTGTTTTCCCAACAGGCATGGTTTGGAACACAGTGACACAAGCTGGTAATGCTGTGAGCTCTAGTGTGTTCTGGAGGCATGGTCAGGAAGAAAGTGACACAAGTTGGCAATATTGTGAGCTCTAGTGTGTTGTAGAGGCATGGTTAGGAACAAAGGGACCAAAGTGGCCAAAGATGGCAATATTGTGAGCTCTAGTGTATTCTAGAGGCATGGAAGTGATAGAAGTTGACAATATTGTAAGCTCTAGTGTGTTTTAGAACATGAAAAATGCATTGGATGACTTGAACTTATAGATTGACTAACTAGATAGTCATGGAAGGTTTTGCCAAAGGTCCACATAAGCTTCCCCAGAGGAAGGATGTATTTCTTAGACTATGTACCTTCCTTGCCTATCTTCTTTACAAGATCCTATTTTAACATAGGAGTGGGAAATAGTGGAATCTTTGATATAACTGACAATGGACTGTCTGTAAGTTATGTGCAGGAATACCTTTTAGTCATGGAAAACCAAATGTATAGTCCTTCAACTTTACTTGAAATGATGAAATAGCATGCAAGAATCTAGAGAAATGCATGAAAATGTCCATTTTATACCTCGTGCAACATCAAACAATGTGCTTGACTAGTACAACCTGTCCATAAATTGTAAGTTGGGCATTTTGGAATTTGCATAGTTTTCTTCATGAATTGGAGGACATTAAAAGTATTGATGAATTTTATTTTGATGGTTTTATTATGTGGTTTCATGTCCAAAGTTTTTAGGTAATATGTATAAAGTTTTCATGTCTAAAGTTTACAGTCTATACCTATTTGCCTTGCTTGCATCATTAAAGGAGACAATGCCATGATGGTAAGCATCCTATGTATTGATTTATATTTTATGGTCTTTTAATGTAATGTGCTTTGTTAGGTTTGCTAATGTAATGGTTGTTGAATTAATGTAGGAGGCGTTTGAGATCTCTCATTGGTGCACTATATTAGTCAAGCAAGAGGATACATTGTGGTCTTCCACATCCAACTTTTAGAATGGCCTACGTAACTATTGTAAGTGCATCAAAGTATTGACAACTTGATCATTGTGATCCACATCACATGGCTTCCCCTATTGCATTGTATCCCATTGGCAATGGTGTAAAAAACTTTGTGCCCGGCTACCTTGAGAGGAGAGCCTTAATGGTATTAGCATTAGGATCTTACTTGGGGATTTCAAAAGCCTCTTTTTTCTATGTATTAGAGGTAGCAAAGAGGAGGTACAGTGAAGAGTCTTTGTATTTTAATGGAGAGATTATAATACAAAAATGTACATTTTATCACATTCTCTTCCTTGCAAGATACCATGTCATAAGCAATAATTTTGATTGAGTCATGGTTGGAATTTTAAATGTGTTGTTAAGTCAATATAAGGTAATGTCGCTTTGAATTGTAGAGTATTGAATACACCACCTCCAAGTTTGTTGTGTAGAGAGGTGGACCTTTTAGATGCAAACTTGTCCCTTTTCATTCATTTGTATCCAAAGTAATTACAAATTTATGACCCCCTCAACTTGTGACTAATTTTTGAAGGTCTTCTACATTGAATTTGAACATTTGAGGAAAAATAGGATCTAGTCAAATATCATAGAGCTACTCATGCTCTTGATTTTGAACTAAAAAAATTTGCAATCGGAGTTATAGCGCAAAAGTTATAGCTATTGTACTATTCTCTTCATATTCCATGCAATTAAGTTCTATTACTTGTATATATATTTTTGTAAAATTAATTTAGGAAAATATTATGAATATTCCAAGTCAAAATAATACTCTCAACCAAGTTTGGTAATTTTGGTGACCATTTTTGGCAAATGTAGGAGAAATTTGTAACTTCCGGTAGTCCTCCCTAATGTGTGCATAACTGGGACACTGCAGAGCTTGGGCGTACTCTATGTAGATCACTCTAGTTGTAGTTTGAGCCATGTGCGCTCATTTGTGGTGTGCATTGGGTTGTAGTGGATGCTTTATAGGCCATTTGGATGCATTACGATCCTTCTTAGATGTGCGGATAGGCCTAGATTGCCTTGTGGGATGCTATATTGATGGACGTTTAGCAAACAGATGCTATTTTATGCTGAGAAACATCTTCAACACATTGCAATTGATGCACTGATAGTGCTATTCTCTCTTAAATGAGACATTATTGATGCTTATGCCCATGGATGGTGTTTATTCTTGAGGCATTTGGTTCTTATTGGTAGGGTTTGCCATTGTTTTGTCATCGTAGCTTTGCATTTTCTTTGGGCCGAATTTGCTCATATGGATTCATAGTATATGCCCATGAGTCATATGCATTTTGATGCTTTCAACCTTTGACGTTTGATAATATTACCTTCCATTTTGGCATACACATTTGGGTGCACCTGGTATTTGGTGTGATTCTTTCTTACAGGCCCTAGCATTTGGGATTTTGCTTCATTTTCATCCTAGCATCCCCTTCCATGTCTGAAAAGGAGTTTTTCAGCATACATTAGATGGGACAAACATTCTCTGTGGAAAGAACATATAAGTGATGTGCTTATTCTTTGGAAGGGATTGTAGCTACACCTGCAACTATGTCTAAGGATGATTGGAATGAGTTAGATTCATTAGCAAAGTCTACAGTTAGACTTCACTGCCTCTAATAAATGAGAAGGAAACTGCCTCTAATAAATTTTACCTCATGAAGAGGTTGTTTGAGTTGTAGCTGAAGGAAGGGGTCTCCACTGCTTCTCACTTAAATTAATTCAATATTATTTTCAGCTAGATTTTAGGCTCAAAAGCTGAATTTTGATGTGGAGACTAAGGCAATATTCCTCTTGTGTTCATTGCCGTCCTCATGGGATACCTTCCATAGAGCTGTCAGTAACTCAGCACTTGGTGGAGTATTGAAGTTTTATGATGTTATGGGTAGATTGTTGGGCGAGGAGATTAGATAGAAGTCTATGGATGGCAACAAGCAAGATGCAACCTTAAATGTTCAGAGGGTCAGATCACAGTCCAGGGGCAAGTCCCAAGAAAGAGGAAAGTCTTGTACCAAATCCAGGGCACGGAACATTGAGTGTTACCATGGTGGCAAGAAGGGCCACATGAAAAAGGATTGCTACAAGCTAAAAAGAGAGCAAAAGGATAAGAAAAATAATGCAAATTGGGATGCGAATAATAAGGAAGAGAGTCTAAGGGAGGACAAAGGAAAATTAAAGATCGAGTAGATCAATGCAATCATTGATGATAGTGACAATAACATTCTCTTCATGTCTAGTCTACATGTAGAGTTGCTAACCACTTCAGATGATGCATATTCCCAAGACTAGATTTTGGACTCTAGTGCTTCATTCCATGTTACACCCCATAGGGAATGGTTCTCCACTTATGACAATGGAAAGACAGGTTGTGTGCATCTTGGAAATAACTATGCATGTGACATAGTGAGAGAAGGAGAAGCATAAAGGTTTCTTTTGCAAATGGGTCTGCATTTGTTTTGAAAAATGTGAGACATGTACCTAAGCTGACCAAGAGTCTTATTTCAATGGGTTAGATAGATGATGCTGGTTTTCAGACCACCTTTGGCTTTCAGAGTTGGAAAATTTAGAAGGGCTCTATGGTTTTGGCAAGAGGTGCCAAGTGTGGGACATTGTGTCCCTTACATGTATTAGGCATGTCTGATCATGTTGTTGCCACAACCGAGAAGCCAAGTACTTCTTTGTGGCATTGTGGATTGGAGCACATGAATCACAATGGAATGAAACTCTTATTCCATTTCGTACCACATTTGAGTTTTTTTTACTTTGAAATTTGGGAGCATTGTCTCTATGGGAAGTAGACTAAATCTGCCCATAAAAGGAGGGAAAAGAAAGAGCTTGAAAGGCTTGATTGGTGCATTCAAACGTATGTGGTCCCATGCTTACATCATCATTAGGCAGGGCTGAATATTATGTGACATTCATTGATGAAGAAACTAGGAAAGTGTGGGCTTATGCTATAACTCGAAAAGCAATGTGTTCCAGGTATTTCAAAAATGGCTGGCTTTGGTTGAAAATGAGTCAGGTAGAATGCTTAAATACCTATAGATTGACAAAGGTGGAGAGCAGATCTCTCTCATGACTTTCATCATTCCTATGATACATGTGGGATCAACAAGATGGAGCTCATGTCCCCTCGTACTCATGAGCAAAATCTAGTTGGAGAACAGATGAACCGCACCATTCAAGAAAGGTTGCAATGTATGATGCAAGTCTGTCTCGTGGTTTTTGGGCTGAGGCAATGAAGACACCAGTGCATGTGATCAATAGATCACCAAGTAAGAGTTTGGATGGTGGTATTCTTGAAGAGGCATGGAGTGGAAAGAATCCCTCTTACTCTAATTTGTGTATATTTGGGTGTGAGGTATATAACAGTGTAACATCTATTTCAAGTACGTAACATTGGTACCCGTTTTAAGATTTCCTCAAAAATTCATTAAAATTATAACTTTTTTAGAAAAAAGCTATATTTTGAGTAGTCAAAAACTAAAAACTTACAGAATTCATACATTTTTCAAACATCATGCTTACAAATTAAAAAGGGCCTCCACTATATCGCAAAATATCTTTTGATTTTCTATATTCTCAAAGTCTTAAAGATTTTACCTTCCCGTGCCCTTTGTATTTTTATCAAAAAATAACTTTTATTATCTTAACTTGTTGCACCTAATAGCATGTTCTGCTCATTATTGTCCAAACGTGACTTTTCACGCACTTTTTAAATCACATATAGAAAGAATGGAAAACTTTTATTCAAGTGAGCCAAAACCTCTAAATTATTTGAAGAAAAAGGTAAATTTTTTGTAGATTCATATTTTGGTACTTTTGACAGTAGAAATGAGCTCAGAAGGCCCCAAAATCCTAAAAATGGTTGCAAATGTGGATACCTTCCGACGATTTTTTGAAAATGCCTAGAGGGAAAAGCATGCGCCCACGTGCTAGATCGATGATATCATCGACTTGGAGCGTGTTTAGTCGGTGATATCATCGATTGCACGTTGATATCATCGACCGATAATATCATCGACCAAACGCGCACTAGGTCGATGATATCATTGACCTAGCATGTTGGCGCATGCTTTTCCCTCTGGGCATTTTCAAAAAATCGTCGGAAGGTATATTTGTTTGCAGTTGTTTTTAGGATTTTGGGTACTTCCGAGCTCATTTCTGATGTCAAAAGAACCAAAATATGAATATACAAAAAATTTATCTTTTTCCTCAAATAATTTAGAGCTTTCAAAGGTTTTGGCTCACTCGGTCAATGATATCATTGACCTAGCATATAGCTTGGTTGCATAAAAGCAAGCAAGGTAGATGATATCATTGACTGAGCAATTGGGTTGGATATTTTGATATATGCATTTCAATTGAGACAAGTAGGGCACTTGCCAAAGGCGACACAATACATAACATTATCCCGAAAGATTCCAAAGACATTGATTGGATGCAGTGCACAAGTTAAAGCCAAGACATGCCATGCAAGAAAGAGGGTGGAATCTTAACTTGGCTAGGTTGACTCAGAGAATGTTCTAGTGGATAGTTTAGAGGAGGAAGGCTCTTACAACCTTTACCCCACAAATCTTTAGCTCTAGTGCATTTGAAGGTATAGGATCCAAGGATGAGTACTATTCTTTGTAGAATTAATGGCATGTATATTTGTGAAGCAATGCAATTTCTAGCATATTAGACTTTTGAAATATGTCATGCCGTGGTCCTTTTATTTGCATTAGGGATGCATAGGTCCATATTGTAATGGTTTTGAGACATTATTGTATTTTATGTGGATCTTGTATTCTAAGTAAAGGTTTTCATGCCTGTTTTTTGAAAACCATTGTTGCAATTTTTACAAAAAAAGATGGTTTTTGCGTCTTTTGTCAAAAGACATTGTGCAAAATGGCCATCTTTTTAAAAAATATGTAAAATTCAAATGAAAAGAAGGGAATTTTTAAAATATTCCTCTAGAGTTCTCATTTTGAGGTTACAGTTCTCGAATTAGATGTTACACTGTTATATGCACATGTGCCAAAAGATCTTCAGAAGAAGATAGATCCTAAGTCTAGGAAATGCATCTTTCTAGGTTATGGTGAAAGTGGAGAGATGGGCTATCATCTTTGGGATCCAAAAGCAAAGAAGATCATATGAAGCCATCATGTGGTATTCAATGAGAAAACAAACCCATGAGGGATGTGGAAATGAGGAGAATCACTTTCCAGGATGTGAATCCACCTACATATCTTGATAAATAGCAAGCTGTCCATGAATGTGCACGAAACGGTGCCACCAAGTACTCCCACAGGTACACAATCAAGGGCAAATGATGGATCATCCATTGGTGGAAATAATGAGCCAAATGTGGCTGATATGTAGGCGGGATAGCAAGCTGAAATGCCCTCAGAAGATTAGCTAGAGTGTCTAGACCATCTGATAGGTTTGTTCCAGGGGCAGATTATGTGATGCTTACTGATTGTGGGGAGCCTTCTTGCTACAGGGAGGCTATGATGCACGAGGATCAGCACAAGTGGGAGTGTGTTATTCAATCAGATATGAATTCACTCATGAAGTAGAAGACTTGAGACTTGGTTTCTTTGCCACATGGGAAGAAAGCATTGCCATGTAAATGGGTCTAGAAGATGAAGGTCATAGAACACACTATTCAAAATTTTTGGACTTGTGTAAAGTCCAATTTGAGAAATGGACTAAAAAACAGTCCAAAAATTTTGAATATACTAGTAATGTTGTTTTTTGAACTAGATTTGCCAACTCAAAACAAAAGATTTAATGATTAAGTACTAAGAACATCAATGCATAACCAAATCTCTTACAAAGGTAGTCTACATAAACATCTTCATAACTTCACAAAAATCTCTTACAAAGTGGTCTACATAAACATCTTCATAACTTCTTGTGAATTGAGCTACTATCACCTAAGAACATCAATAGATGACCAATAATAGATGACCAATTCTCTTAGAAAGGTGGTGTAAATAAACACCTTTATGTATAAGTGGTGTGCACACACCTTTATGACCATTTCTTTTAGAAAGGTGGTGTACATAAAGCCCTTAGAAAGAAGTGTAGATAAATCCTTTTATGTGTAAGTAGTGTACATATACACCACACTTGGTATTAAAAAACACCCTCAACTATAAAAATACATTTGACATAAAGTTTAAAATACACAATTAAGTATAAAATGGCCCTCATAAACAATCTTTATACACAATAATGAGAGTAAAGAAATAAAAAAAGTAGTAAACTTTTTATTAGATATTTGCTTTGGATAGAAGTTCAAAACTTGTGATTACAAAGCCGTTAGCCATCATGTTACTCAGTACCAATGTCCTCAATGCCAGGCCCTTGACTACCAGGGTCCTGACTAATAGGCTGCTCTAAGACTGGAGTCTCAGTAGCAAGGTCCTCAATAGTTTGCTCTTCAGTTCCAAGCACCTGACTAGTAGGCTGCTCTAGAGTCTCATGACCAAGTTCTTGGTAAGTAGGGACCTAGCTACTAGGTTCCTGACTAGTAGGCTGCTCTGGAGTCTGTAAGGTCATGGTTGAAGAACCATCTATGCCTCCTGGTAACTCCTCCTGGTCATGCTTTGCCTCATCCATACCTTCTTTGAGTAAGGCTTCCTTGCTTGATCCACTTGCCTATCCTTCACCCAAGATCGATCCACTTGCTTGTCCTTCACCCAAGATCAAGGGTGCCTTCCTCACTTTTAATTTTAAGGGAAGTGCTTCCACCTCTTTAGCCTTACCTTTTCCTGTGATGTGCTGTACTACTGTAACTTCTTGCTGCCGCGAGCCTTCCCGTATGATGAGTGGAACCTCCTTGACTCTAGTTGACAATTGATCACCCTTATTCTTTGTGTGGATTTCTTCTTGCCGTAAGTCATCGGATGCAGAGCTTTCATCCTCATCATCACCTGAGCTACAATCATCACCCTCAGACTCACTACCCTCTTCTTTGACATTTTCCTCTTCAAAGAAGGTAGTGCAACTATAATATGTGTCAAAGAACTCAATTTGATGGGGGGTATCAATGACATTTACATTTCTACCTTGGCGTAGCAATTTCTCAGCAGAAAAACCCATTTGATACAATGCTACTTCCCACCCATCATTCAATAAATTCTTTGTCATCTCTAGTATCACATCAGGATCCATCGGCTTTCTGTAATCCACCATTGCTGCATCAAGCTTAACCTTATTGTCCTCAAAGTAATGAAGCTCGAGAGTCCTTAAAGGAATTTGGATTAGATTGCCACCACCCCTCGATAAGAAGCACATCAAGAAAGGTTGCAAGACTTGAATGGCAGTGCCTTCCAAGAGAGTCAAATGATTACGTAGGACTATACCATGGTATACTTTTGAAAGTAAATACCCAAATGCAGATTTCAAACTCGCATATAAGGCATCCCTTTGTGATTCTGTCACGAATAGGACCATAGTTGATCTTTTCTTATCTGCCATAGGACCTTCTATGATAAACCGCACAAGTTCAACTATCCGTGACACTGCAAGGTCTTGCAATTCATCTATGAAAAATACGCATGGCTTCTCCCAAGCATGATCGCTCATTGTTATGAAATGCTCTGTACCATTGATGTGTGCAAATTTTGTATCATTCTCTGATAGCAAGATATCATAAGAGAAGCTGAATGGAGAACCATCATCTAAACCACCAATTGCTCTACCTTGGGTAGTGGACTGCAAGGCCTTTTTCTTGATGTCCATATATTCTGTCTCAAAAACCTTTGGCATTTTAGCTCTTAGATCCTTTGTTGGTGTGGCATCTGCATCCATTGAAGCCAACCACTTTCTAGCCCATGTCTTATCAAGGAGTTGACCTAGGCTAAGTGCTTTCTTCTTATCCACATCAATTGACTTGCCAGCTAACTCATCATCAGATTTTAATAAAAATAATAGTGCCGAGAGAGCAGCCTCACTTTGAATCATTCGGGTGACCACTTCATGTAAGTTGCTATGGTTGCTCTTCTTTCCAAAGAAGCAGTCACCACTTAGGATCTTCTTGCATACTTCTTCTGTTATTGCATCTGGAACAAACCTTAAAGCTCTCCACCAAACAATAGACATCGGTTTCTTTATTTCTTTCCTCTGAGTTGCAATGTGCTCTGGTGCCTCAAAGGATATCTTCCCTGTTTCATATGCTTGGAAAACATCCACGATGCTCTGAAACACTGAGTCCTCACGGAAGACAATGCAAGTAACATCCTTGTATCTTGCAACGGCGGTGTTCAAATCCTTTGCCTCAACCTTATTAACTAGTATGCCTTGCGTATTGCTTACAACACCTTTCAAGCATCTATAGAACCAAGTCCTCTTTGCCATGTACTCAGATGTAGGTCTCCTGCCCTTCACTGTTTGTGGCTTTCCATAGCCCATCCATAACTCCCTTGCCTTTATCAAGATCTCAGAAAGAGAGGAGTTTTTTTTCAACCTAAATGGAGCAGAATTTAGCCTTTCTGATTCTAGAATGTACTTCGAGTCATCGTTAAATATGCATATATGACAAATGACCCGTTGAAAATTTTCCATCCACTCAATCTGTGGCAAGTTTCCTTTTCTTCCCTCATCAAGGGCGCGATCCTGCAAGCTTCACAAAAGTGTTGCCCATCAATGGGCTCAAACCTGCATCTTTTCAAGAATCTATTCTTTGCCAGCATGTATCTCTTCTCGATGTCACTCCCATATCGGCTTTGGTACAAAGCCTCTCCACGAACAAAGTCACTCCTTCTAAAGTTCTCAAAAGCATCAAGAAAGTCCACGCGCTTTTGAAATGTGACATCACGCAATGTAGGATCATCTTCTTGAAGTCTCTTAAATGCCATAGGACGAAGAGTGATATTAGTGGCAACTGGAGTTCTTGTTTTCCTCGTATCTTCATACAATTTGCGTGCAAATATCTTATCGAGCTTTCTTTGATTTGTGAACAACGAAGCTCGATCAATAAGCATTGTGGCCACGCTGAATTGTGAAAATCCCCAAATGTATCCCTCATCCTCTGGAGGATGTAAGTCTGCCACACTTATAGAAAAGTCTTCGAGACTTGTATCTTCTTCTTGCGGATCCTCCTCTTCATCGCTATCCAATTTTTCGCCTAGTTTTAAATAGCCTGCACTCAAACGATCTGCACATGGAGTAGGAGTTATTTTTGCTCTCTTTCTGGGAATAGCTGTAGAACTTGAATCTGCTCCACGATCACTCCTTCTTGTTCCTGTAGTTGCAGCAGTCAATGGTGTAGGTACAGTTGGAGATACTGTAGTTACACTTGCCAGAGTTACCGGAGTTACCGCCACAGATATTGACGGTACTTGAGGGTTATATGTTATAGATGGCTTACTTACTGCTGCTGAAGGTACAACACCACCACTTGGAAATGCATCCCACATTTTCTTCAATGCTTCTAAGGCACTAAGTAATTCTTGGGATCCCTCAATTGAATCTGGTAACGGCTTCAAGAAGTGCTTCGGAGTAACTCTAACTTGTAAACCACCTCGTCATTCTTTCCTTTGCACACAACTTCTATCAAATTGTTTTCTTTAATGTTGATGTTTGAGACCATGCCACCATTTCTTACTGCCTCTGTAGAATATTTCGCGCTTGATATATTCTCTGTAGTGATCACCAAAAAATACTTTGATTTGCGCTCCATAAAATACCAAGCATGTTCAAGGTATTTGAAAGACACCTTGGAACCAAAACTGGAAGCCATGGAAGCCATAGTTTTCTGAAAAACAATCAAAAATAAAAAATGAGAATTACAATGATTTTCAAACTCAAAATATTAAATAAAGTTTTAATTAAATATTATTTTAAGTTTTATTTATTTTTAATTTTTAAAATAAAATAATTTTTTTTCTTTTTTAATTATTTTATTTTAATTAATTAGTTTATTTTTATATTTAAAATTTAATTTAATTTTTTAATTTTTTTTAAGTTTTATTTATTTTAACTTTTTTAATTTTGAGGGGACAGGGCGCGGGGAGGGAAAGGAGCGAGGGAGGGGAAGGATGTGGGGAAGGGGGAGCGGGAGGGGATGGGGCGACGACGGGGGAGGGGCCCCCTGTTGCGTGCGCAACAGGTGGGGGTCCCCCACCTATTGCATGCGTCCCCCACCTGTTGCGCATGCAACAGGTGGAGATCCCCCTCCCCTCCCCTCCCCGCCCCTCGCCCCCCTGTCGCTCCCCCTCCCCCCTCCCCCTGCCCCCTTCCCCTCCCCCTTGCCCCCCCGCCCGCCCCGCCCCCTTCCCCTCCCCTCCCCTTTCCCCCCCTTCCCCGTCGAGCCCCCTCCCCCTCCCCCGCGCCCGCACCCTTCCCCTCCCCCTTCCCCCCCTCACCTGTTGCGTGTGCAATAGGTGGGGGATCCCCCCACCTGTTGCGCACGCAACAGGTGAGGGGGGCATCGCCCCCCCTCCCCCTCCCCGCCTCGCCCCTCCCCCTCCCCTCGCCCTTGCCCCCCCGCACCGCCCTGCCCCCTTCCCCCCTCTCCCCGTCGAGCCCCCCTCCCCAGCGCCCGCCCCGCCCCCTTCCCCGCCTGCCTCGCCCCCTTCCCCTCCCCTTTCCCCCCCTCCCCATCGAGCCCCCTCCCCCGCGCCCGCCCCCTTCCCCTCCCCCTTCCCCCCCTCCCCGTCGAGCCGATGGGGAGGGGAAGGGGGCAGGTGCAGGGGAGGGGAAGGGGGTGGGGCGGGCGGGGCAGGCAAGGGGACGGGGCGGGCGGGGGGCAAGGGGGAGGGGAAGGGGGCGGGGGCGGGGAGGGGGGGCATCGCCCCCCTCACCTATTGCATGCGCAACAGGTGAGGGGGGCATCGCCCCCCTCCCCCTCCCCGCCCCCGCCCCCGCCCCCTCCCCCTCCCCGCCCCCGCCCCCGCCCCCTCCCCCTCCCCTCGCCCCCCTTCCCCTCCTCCCCCCGCCCGCCCCGCCCCCTTCCCCTCCCCCTTCCCGCCCCCTTTCCCTCCCCCTCCCCGTCGAGCCCCCCTCATCCGCGCCCGCCCCGCCCCCTTCCCCGCCCGCCCTGTCCCCTTCCCCTCCCCGCTTCCGCCCCCTTCCCTTCCCCCTTCCCCCCCTCCCCGTCGAGCACCCCTCCCCCGCGCCCGCCCCCTTCCCCTGCCCCTTCCCCTGCCCTAAGCCGACGGGGAGGGGGGGGAAGGGGCAAGGGAAGGGGGCGGGCACGGGGAAGGGGGCGGGGCGGGGGGGGCAAGGGGGAGGGGAAGGGGGCGGGGCGGGCAGAGGGAAGGGGGCGGGGCAAGGGGGAGGGAAGGTAGCGGGGCCGGGGGGGGCAAGGGGGAGGGGAAGGGGGCGGGGTGGGCGGAGGGAAGGGGGCGGGGCAAGGGGGAGAGGAAGGCAGCGGGGCAGGACGGGGGAGGAAAAGGGAGCGGGGCGGGGGAGGGGGCAAGGGGGAGGGGGGAAGGGAGGGACGGTAGAGGGGGAAGGGATGAACGACGGGAGGGAGGGGCCTTCGGGGAGGCGGAGGGAGAGGAAGGGAGGGGGAAGGGCCCATGGGGAGGGAGAGGAGGGGAAGCAAAAGGGAAGGCAGGGAGGAGAGGGGAAGGGGGAAGGAAAGGGAGGGGAGAAGCGGGAGGAGAGGGGAAGGGAGGGGGAGGGGACGGCAAGGGAGGGGAGAGAGGAAGCTGGAGAAGAGGGAGGGAGGGAGTACCTGAGTGGAGAGGTGGTGGAGCTTCAGGAAAGTTGTGAGAGAGAATAAGAGAGTTGTGAGAGAGAATGAGGAGAAGTAGAGTTTTATAGGAAATGGATAGCTTTTAGGTCAAGTCAGCTTTTTTTAGTTTTTAAGGTTTTTTTAGTTCTTTTAGGTTCACTATAAGTAGAACATTCTTCATTCTCTCTTTCATTCAAAGATCATTCGTTTACACTCCACGCTTCTCTCCTCTCATCAACCTGTTGCAGGATTCTCAAAAATTTTCAAAATGTTGCAAGAGGTGAGTTCATTTCTAACTTATTGCATACGCAAGAACTTCTAAGAATCAAGTTTTTATAAATTTGAATTTTTTTTCAAATCCAATCCTTTTCTCAAAAACTTATGTGTATGCAACAACTTAAAAAACCATTTTTGCATTAAATCTTTTTTCCCATAAATTTTTCTCTTTACCTCAAACTCTCACAACCCCTCCCTACTTATTGCGTACGCAACAACTTCAAAACAAAATTTAATCATAAATCTCTCAAAAAAACTCATCAACAAAAAAAAACAATCTATTACAAATTTCTCTCTTAACCTCAAAACCACTCAAACCCTACCTATTGTGTACGCAACAACTTCAAAACAAAATTTAATCATAAATCTCTCAAAAAAACTCATCAACAAAAAAAAACAATCTATTACAAATTTCTCTCTCAACCTCAAAGCCACTCAAACCTCCCTACCTATTGCGTACGCAACAACTTCAAAACAAAATTTAATCATAAATCTCTCCAAAAAACTCCTTTAAAAAAAAAAACAATCTATTACACATTTCTCTCTCAACCTCAAAACCACTCAAACCTCCCTACCTATTGCGTACGCAACAACTTCAAAACAAAATTTAATCATAAATCTCTCCAAAAAACTCTTCTCATGACACTTTATTACAAATTTCTCTATCAACCTCAAAACCACTCAAATGTCCCTACCTATTGCGTACGCAACAACTTCAAAACAAAATTTAATCATAAATCTTTCCAAAAAACTCTTCTCACTACACTTTATTAATATAAGAAATCCATTTATAATATTTTCACTCCATAATATAATAAATTTTTATTAACTAATGTTCAAATATAATTTTGCTAAAAATATATATTATTAATCTATAAATTAATATAAATATTATATAAATAAATATATAAATACATTAATTAAAAAAATATAATTTGAAAGGGAGGTCTTCTAGCATATGTGCTTTATATAATACTTACTCTTAAAACAATGAAGAATTAGTGAATATATTGTTATTTTATACATTATTAATAAAATAACATTATTAACTTAAAAACTAATATAAATATAAATTAATTATTATATAAATTTAAATAAATATATAAATAATTAATATTATATATTAATAACATTTAAAATTATGTAGATTATATACTAATAATCTTTCAATTTTAAAAAGTAGTCAATAAAAGAATTAAATTAATTTAAAAAATAAGAAAATATTAAAATTTACACACTTACTTTTAGCATGTATGCTTTTATTCCATGTGTATAATACTTGTTAGTTAGTCGAAGAATGAAAAATTAGATAATGTATTTGTAAGGTAGGTATTTAAAACCATAGAATCTAGAAGACTACAGTATCATTGCATCCATATCATTTTTTTACTTTAGCAACCATCAGATATCCATGATTCCATGTGTATAATACTTGTTAGTTAGTCGAAGAATGCAAAATTAGATAATGTATTTGTAAGGTAGGTATTTAAAACCATAGAATCTAGAAGACTACAGTATCATTGCACCCATATCATTTTTTTACTTTAGCAACCACCAGATATCCATGGTATCCATGATATGGAATACACATTTCTTTGAATATTTCTTATCACATACTTTTTCATTTCTTCTCATACACCATGCAACATGAATGTAAGAAAATATGAATCGGTGTGCTTTTAGCCTATGTACTTGTCCCTAATCAGTAGGATACTTTGACTAGGTAGGCTTGTAACTACTTAAAGTAAAGCCTTTGCAAAGGATCGTACCTTCTGATACACCATGTAGCATGAATGTAAAAAAATATGAATCGGTGTGCTTTTAGTCTATGTGCTTGTCCCTAATCAGTAGGATACTTTGACTAGGTAGACTTATACTTACTTAAAGTAAAGCCTTTGCAATGTATCGTACCTATAAACAAAACAATTTGGAAAGGATATAACATATAGTCTATATATATCTAAACTAAATACTTTAGAATGCATATTTTATATAGTCTATATATCTTAAATCTTACACCCTAAATCTTAAATCCTAAAGTTCCCTAAATCTTAGGTTATACAATCTAAGCGCTTAAACTTATATAATAGTTATAATCCCTAAACCTTAAACCCTAACCCCTATAACTTAAATTCTAAAACCTAATTTTCAATTCTAAACCCTAGATTCTACACTCTAAACTCATGATCTTATATACTAAACCCTAAAACCTAAATCCTAAACCCTAAAACAATAATCATAAACCCTAAATGCTAAACCTTAAACCCTAGATTTTAAACCCTAAATCCTAGATTTTTAACCCTAAACCCTAAACCCTAAATCCTAAATCCTAAAAACATAATCATAAACATGAAACCCTAAACACTAAATCTTAAATCCTAAGCCCTAAATCTTTAACCCTAAATACTAAACCCTAAACCCTAACCCTAAAATACAATCAAAATTTTATGATTTTTTTCAATTTGTGCAATAGGTTTGATATATCCTCCAAACTGTTGCAAGTCGAATAGGTTAATGGTGCACTCAACCTATTGTAAATATCAAGGAATTTTCTTGATTTGTGCAACAGATATATCCAACAACAGGCCTCCAACCTATTGCTTGGGGGATATATCCAACAACAGGCCTCCAGGTTGGGGGGTATATCCAACCTGTTGCACAAATCGAGAATTTTCTTGATTTGTGCAACAGATTGGATATACCCCCCAACCTATTGCTCAAGCAACAGGTTGGGAGATATATCCAACAACAGGCCTCCAACCTGTTGCTTGGGGGATATATTCAACAACAGGCCTCCAACCTGTTGCTCAACCTTGCACAAATCAAAAAAAATTTTCAGTTGTAGGTTGGATATATTCCCCAATTGTATATCAAATTGTTGCACAAATAAGAAAAATTCTTGATTTGTGCAACAAGTTGGATATATCCCCCAACCTGTTGCTTGATATATCCAACCTGTTGCTCAAGCAACAGGTTGGGGGATATATCCAACCTATTGCACAAATTAAAAAAATTCATTAAATTTTGGTTGTATTTTAGGGTTAAGGTTTAGGGTTTAAGATTTGAGATTTAGGGTTTAGGATTTAAGATTTAGGGTTAGGATTTAGAGTTTAGGGTTTAAGGTTTAGGATTTATTGTTTAGGAGTTTAGGATTTAGGGTTTAGGAATTAAGTGTTTAAAGTTTAGGATTTACGGTAGTTAAGATGTTTTGGTATTAATTATTTAAAGTTTAGGATGTAGGGTTTAGGTTTAATACCTTCTCTGCTAGTTTTGATATAGAAGTTATTAAGTAATAATAAGCTCAATGATTATTTATTATGTTCATTTTGAGTTGCTAATCTACTTTATACATAAAACAGGTATTCACCCTAACAGAGGGTATGGATGTGGTGTTATATAAGAAGAATGAAGTGGTGGCTTTTGGACGAATTCATATTCTTGATCCTATGAATGTGTGTCATTTCCAACGTTGTGGTGAGAGAAGATGTGTAGTGATAATCACCAACATTGTAAATCCTGAAGTACATTTAAAATATCCACATGGAGACTTTGAAACATTGGGAGATATCTTACAATGTGACATATTTGATATGCAAGCAGAGAGAACACTCTGGGACCAAGACAAAATTGTTCCAAAGACATACTTTCAAGATATCAAGAAAACTTATTTTCAGGGGGGAAAAGTAGAGATGTTATCTTGCTCCGGAGAAGTTTTAGCAATTGGCAACTTTAAGGGCTATGCTCAGAGTTTTCTCTGTATAGTGGAGATAATTAATTTGACTAGTGCAGGTGTCATTCAAAATGCAATGGATAGTACTTCACAATTAGACGTCCATAATACTACGTCTCAACTACAAGTTCATAGTACTTGTAAATGGGGGTTAGCTTTCTTGAAATCAAGTTTGCCCAAGACAGTTTCCTTCAATGTCATGGAAGACACAACGGAATATTATCAGAAGAAAAAGACTATAACACAAATGGGATCCAAATTGATAAGAAGCTATAGTAGTAATCAAGAGTATCATAATGGCATGCTCACAGGTATTGAGGACATTATAGTAACAGATGTTGATGTAGAAAAGGTTTCTTGTGTTGCAAGTGACTCAAATATACTCATTGGTATAGAAGACTTGTCTTGTGTTGCAAGTGACTCGAATAGGCTCATTGGTATAGAAGACTTGTCATGTGTTGCAAGTGACTCGAACAGGCTCACTGGTATAGAAGACTTGTCCTGTGTTGCAAGTGACTCGAACAGACTCACTGGTATAGAAGACTTGTCTTGTGCTGCAAGTGACTCAAACATGCTTATTGATATAAAAGACTTGTCTTGTGTTGAGAATAATAAGATGGGACCACAAAGAAAAATACACGCAAAGATCGATGGGATAAGTGATGCAATAACAGGAACTGATGATATTAGTGACAATGATCATGATGTTACCACTCAAATACGAGGCAAAAGGGGCAAAGAATCTGAGACTTGTCATGTTGTTCGTAATATTGTTGCTAGCATGCCAGAGAATATAGATGGGAGAATCTTGAGTTACGAAGGAGAAACAGTTCAACCACAAAATTCAAGAGGCATTGGCAACAAATTGACATCAATGAACATGTCGACCAGATTGCCATTTCCAAGATATTATAAGGTATCAAATAATTCTCAAGCCCACACAGCATTCTCAGGGGGGTCACTATGTATAAACCCTCTATATCACGTGCGTTCAAGGCCTATATTTAAAATCCCTTATCTGTAAATTTTTCATTAATAAAATGTACCCCTTTTCTATAAAAATCTGTAAATTTTTTCCAAAACTATTTTAAATAGTCCCTTATGTATATTTATTTCTGTAAATTTTAGAAATAAAAAATATCCTTCTGTTGAACTCACGTGATAGGGTTACATATGATGAGTGACCCCCCCGAGACAGCATTTGATTATAAAGATGAAGATTCAAGAGAAATGGATTTGAGGTTTGATGGTCTTACAACTAGAAAACGCAAGACACTATTTACAAAAAGAAAGTATGTGAGTGTGAAGAGGCGAAGAATCATGGCATCAATTCCAGAACCAAAGAGACATGTGATGCTATCCGAGGAGAATATGGAAAGGATGCTTATGCGAGTTTGTTGCAAGAGACTTTGCATTAAGAAAGTTGGGAAAGAAGATTGTGCAGCCATATGCCTTGGTATTTAGAGTAAGACAGTGCCTAATAGACATAACTATCTTCTTCAAGAGTTTTCATGCTTTCTTCATCAAGGCACTAATCAAGATTTGATTACAAGACACTGTAAACCTAGATTGAAGAGGTGAAAGAAAAAGTTATTCATCCAATTCATGGAAATACCTACAAGCTTAAATGCCATGGAAGCACTATAAATGCAACCGCAACATTAAAGCAAGTTCTCGAAGACCATGCATTACCGCAGCCTCATCTTCAACAAACAATGCTAGATGGACATGTCGAATGCCAACAACATCTTCCTTTGGGAATGACAAAGAAGGTCATCCTAGAAACTATCAATAAAACTTTACAAGACAGAGACGAGAGCATGATTTCACGATCAACCTTATACAAAATTTGGCGTAGAGATTTTTGCCATGTCAAGACACCATCAAAGCAAAGGATGTCAAAATGTAAGACATGTGATGAATTAAAAAATGCCATTGAACATAGTAAATGTGAGCAGCAGCGAGGAAGATATATTAAATGGCGATCAATCCATTTACGTCATGTGCAAGATGCTCGAAAGTTGTATGCTTCTTGGAGAGAGGAAGCTATTTCACATGTCAATATGTGCATCACCATTGATGGCATGGACCAAAATACAACCACTTTGCCACGATATAGACGTATCCCACCAGCATTGGAGGACAAACGTGGACTAAAAACACACTTGTGTGGAGTATTAGTACATGGATACCGAATCTTTTGTGATGTATGGATTGATAGTTTGCATGACCATGATAGTAACCAGGTTGTTACATCAATCATGAAAGCAATAAGAAAGCTTAGAGATGCTCATGGATGTTTGCCTAACACATTGCGAATACAAGCTGATAATTGTTGGAGAGAGAACAAGAATAAATATATATTTGCTTTATGCTCTATGCTGGTTGGTTTGAAAATATTTGAAGAAGTAGAAGTTGGCTTTCTTCTTGTCGGCCATACACATGAAGACATAGATCAAATCTTCAGTGTTATCTCTGGTGAGTTGAGGGCAATGGATGTTTTGACAATGGAGGATATGCTATTTCGAATTGGGAAAAAAATTGGAGGTTCTCGCAAAAAAGAATCAGAAGTGGCTATCTTAGAGAGGATGGTAGATTGGAGAGCATTGATAGAGCCACATTTACAAACAGGAGATGATGCCCTAATAGGACACACAAATCCACACTACTTTTGGTTTCACATGCATAACAATATTCCAGTGATGCAATGGAAGCACTACTCAGTAGATGGAGATCATTTAGGAGTGAGTCATATGCTTTATTACAACGAATAATTCCATTGGAGGAAACTAGATTTGTTCTTGCAAAAAACAAATCACTTGACATAGATGAAATGAAAGGCTTGAAATCCTTCATTAAACATCTTCAAAGTATGATGCAGAAATATCCTGAGCAATCAACTAAGAATTTGGAGACAATTAAATCAACTGAAGCATTTATCCAATCTTTAGAAAGACAAGAACACTTAATGAGCATTGAATACTCTGAATCCTTTTGGCTGGAACAAGCTAGGTCACCAAGTTTTCCTTTGGATATAAATATGTTAGTAGATATGGAGGAAGCAAAGGAATGCCTTTTACCTCGAAAATATTGCAGGAAGGGAGACAAACCCTTACCAGAGTTTATACCATCTAATGAGATTGAAGAGGGTCTATTTGTTGTAGTTTGGGCATTTGATCCAGGTTCACAGTTGGATGACCAAGGTGGCCCAATTTGGGTTGCAAAGGTTGCTAAGATAGAAAGGGATGACAAGGGAACTCCTATAACATTTACAGCTTTATGGTATGAACCAAAGCCATTGAAAAATCTCCCGAGAAGATATACAATAAAACAACTCTATGAGGGATGCTTGCAAAAGAAACGTGAATGGGTTCCAAATAATGACGGATTAACAGAGGTGGAAGTCAGTAGCATTATTCATTGCTGGAAATCGAGGACACGAAGTTTTAAAAAGAAGCATGGATACAATGTTGAAAAATGTATCACAATACCTGATCCAAGTCGTGTCCATATTAAACATCATTTGGCAAGACTTGACCCATCAAGCTCAAATACATTACATGAATCTGATGACTCTGAACGAGATTTAGATGCATAAGATAATGCTTTGTATGCTTTTTTCCATACAAATGGTGTATCTATACACCACCAATAAGATAATTTACTGTATGGTTTGTTTTTCAAAAAAAGGGTGTATCTTTACACCACTTATATATTGAATTCAACAAACTCTTTTTTTTCAAAAAAATGGTATATCTATACACCACTTATATGTTGAATTCAACAAACTCTTTTCATATGGTGTCATATTTTCACTTCATAGTGTTAAAATTGAACTTGAGTTAGGAGACTACTATTATTATTATTATAATTATTGGATGGGGGCACCATGCACGAGTTTGGGAATTATAGCTTCACTGAGCCATTTTTTTTAAAATTAGAGGTTACCACTTGACTTTTTAGCTTAATAAGGCCATATTTGTATATAAGTGACCCATTTAGTGCTAAAAAAAACCCAATTTTTTAGCTCACTAAGTGAAGTTGAGTGGAGAGGATATGCTCCAAAAAAAAGTCCAAACCAAGAGAGAAAGTCCAAAAATTTTGAATAGTGTGTTATAGGTGATGATGTGCCTAAGTACAAAGCCCATTTTGTTGCTAAAGGGTTCAAGCAAGACAAGGGTGTGGAATTTGATGAGATATTCTCTTTTGTTGTGAAGATGACCACACTTAGATGCATACTTGGACTTGTGTGGTAGTAGAGGATATGCAGCTTATGCAGATGGGTGTCAAGACAACTTTCTTGCATGGGGATCTGCATGGGAAAATTTACATGGTACAGCCGGAAGGCTTTGAAGAAAAGGGAAAAGAGCATTTGGTTTGCAAGCTAAAAAAGAGTCTCTGTGGCCTTAAGCAAGAACTTAGAGAACGGTATCAGAATTTTGATGCTTTCATTCAGTCCCAGGGCTTTAAAAGAAGTGAGATTGATCACTGCCTCTACACTAAGAAATTTAAGGATAATAGTTTGATACTCCTCGTACTTTCTGTGGATGATATGCTATTGGCTAGCAAGAACATTTATGATATGGATGCACTGAAGGCCAAGTTGCATGAAGCCTTTGACAAGAAAGATTTGGGACCTGTAGGTCATATTCTTGGTATGCGCATCACGCATGACAGGAGTACGAAACTCCTTTGGCTTTCACAGAAGGAGTATGTTACAAAAGTGTCGGATCATTTCAATATGGAGGGGGGAAAGGCAATAAGTACTCCATTTCCTCCATATGTGAAATTGAGTCAGGTAGGTAGTCCCAAATTAGATGAGGAGAGAGCCATGATGGCCAAGATTCTGTATGCATCAGCGGTTGGGAGTCTTATGTATGCTATGATAGCTACTAGACCAGACATTGCATTTGCAATGGGAGTTGATAGCCCCGGTATATGGCTAATCCAAGAAAGAGGCCTTGGGAGGCAGTTAAGTGCATCATGAGGTACATGAAGGATACCAAGGAGATGTGTACCTGCTTTGGTAGAGGAGAGATGTGTGTACTTGCATACATAGATTCAAACTATGCAAACTATGCAGTGCATGTGGATAGCAGGAGATCCACTTCTAGTTATGTGCTCATCTTTGCAGGTGGTGCAGTGTTGTGGATTTCTTGTGCATAGAAGTGTGTTTCTTTGTCTAAAACAAAGGCCAAGTATGTTGCAGCCATAGAGGGTTGCAAGGAGGCTATATGGCTTGATCGGCTAGTGGGAGATTTGGGGATTCATACAGGTGTACCGACATTATATTGTGATTCCATGAGTGCTATTCAGCTAGCATAGAATATCGTCTTTCATGCAAAGACCAAACACATTGAGGTCAGGTACTATTTCATCAAGGAGGTACTTGAGGACAAGATCATAGAGCTTGTCAAGGTTCATACAGATGATAACCCTACAGATATGCTGACAAAGAGTCTACCTAGTCAGTGGTTCGAGCATTGTCATGTATTGATGGGCATTAGATAGTATGTTCATTGGTTGTTCTCCCTTAAAGGAACATTGGCCTTTAGTGGGGATTAAATGCCACTGTGACTTAACTCCCGTTATGTATAATACTAAAACAAACATATATATATATATATGGATGACATAGAAGATAAGGGTGTTCTGCACCCACCAAACGTGTGTCCACTCTCTTTTGTGTGCTCTCCTCTTCTCACCATTTTCCATTTCGCTTCCATTGTTGAGATCTCTCTGATTTTTGGAGTCTCTTCACTTGTGAAGGTACCTTTATGTTCCTTCGTGAAGGTACCTTAGTAAAGTGAAGGCCTTTACTCTTCTCTCTCTTGTTTTAGTATTTTTGACCAGATCTTTTCTACAAGGGATTTTGACTATCCTTATACTACAATATTCTTCAAACCATCTTTCAAGCTCATGATATTACAAGCAAAGCTTTGCTGCTACTCCACACACACATGGACCTCATCTTTGTTGCTCTAGACTATAATTCTGGCCCTTGTTGTCACAAAGTGAACATTCCCCCAGACCAATTCAATTACCCATCCTCGGATATTTGATGCTTTGAGTGGGAAATTTTTAAACTGTGTTCCTTGCATGGAGTTGTTTGGTTGTCAGGGTTGGTTTGATGTACCATACTTGATGTGAATATGTTGAAGTAATCCTTGAATTGTTGTTGAGTGTGTGAAAATTTCCCCTTCTCTTATAGATTGCACAAAAATACTTGTAGGTTGATGATGTGATACAATGTTGGTACTTGATGTTGAGGGTATTGAATACCATGTGTACCTAATTTTTCTTTTGAAAATGCTTAGCATTTCTCTTTTTTGTCTTGCACCATGCACATGGTATTTAAATGCATATGTTGAGATGCCTTGTGTTTGATTACACTGTCTGGCATTAAAATTTGGCTCACAAAAAAATACTCTTTTACTGGATGTATTCTATTTATATACAATTATGCCTCGTTGGATCTTCCCATTTGAGTCATTGTTTACCGAGAGGAATGTTGGTAAGAGAAAAAAGGATGAGGTTGTTGATGATAAGGATTTGGACTTGCATGTATGGATTTGGAGCCCATGGGTAAACTTTTGGTATTGATCATGTCAATAACTTTGAGTTAAGTGTACCTAGTTTTGTATTCATTTGCATTATTTAACATGTTCTGCTTATATCAACTTCCTATTGTCACCTAAAGACTGTGAAAGTGTAGTCTTGGATCTTGGTGGGTGTCTAGTGCTACTTAAAGTAGATATCCAATATGAACATCTATTCACCTAAGGACATCTGAGGACTAGGCCTTGATTTTGAGATTGAGTGCTAGACATGTTGACATAGCACTAACCCAATAGAGTGCTGTAAAGGAAAGGGTTAGATACCCTAATTGTAACCTTAAAAGGGTTTGTATATATTCTACATTTTCAACTAAATCTAGTGTACATTTAGTCATTTCTGTGTGCTCTCTAGTTGTGCCCTCTCTCCTCATCTCCACTCTTCTCCTCTCCCCTCTTCATATTTTGTCATGGTATCAGAGCTCCTTCTACTAATGCATTGAGATCATTGTGTGAGAGATTGAGAGATTGAGAGATTCAGTGATCAAGAGTTCTCTTCTGCTTGAGAGAATTTCATCCATTCCTTTTTTTGTTCATTGTTCCGTGAGAATAAGTGGTTCCTCGATTCTTTGCGAGCGATTTTCTTCTCCGTTCCTCAAGTGATTCTTGAGAGTCTTTGTGTTAAGAATTCCGATTGAGAGAGAGAGAAAACTTTGAGTCCGAGTCTTCTTGTTCCTAAGAGAACTTAGGGAAAGAGAGCATATATATATATAGAGAGAGAGAGAGAGAGAGAGAGATCTACAGGAAATCACTTCGAAGCTTTTGAGAGACCTATCCATCTACTCTGGCAAGAAAACAACCTACAACATATTTCACTGGTTTATCCACCAACGAATTCTACAGCAAAAGACAAGCAACAATAGCAAGCGGCTCACTCACAAGCTCCCTGCATCAACGACTCTTCAGTGCTGGCAACTCCTCCATGCAAGCAACCTCTACAAACAACCTATCTATAGCCGGCTGATCAGAGGTGCAACCAGCTTGCCAGAGCTCTTTCTC
Organism: Dipteris shenzhenensis; assembly: GCF_047967505.1. Taxonomy (NCBI): domain Eukaryota; kingdom Viridiplantae; phylum Streptophyta; class Polypodiopsida; order Gleicheniales; family Dipteridaceae; genus Dipteris; species Dipteris shenzhenensis. Next base: position 32,775,819 of record NC_141608.1, on the reverse strand, counting down.
TCTAGCGGCATCTACTTTTGCTGCAACGGGTGACCAACAGCCTCCATAGCCAAATGACCGGCTGTCTAAAGCTGCCCATCAAGACAAGAAGACCTCGTTTGTAGCTCTCTCTTCACTACCATCTGCATGCGGCAGCTCCCGCTTCCACGGGCTGCTCCACCACCGATAGAGTAGCGACTACATCATGCATGCAAATGAGTACCCGGCTATATCCAAGGTCGCAGGACGGGCAATACACGAAGAGACGCCTCTTCAATATAAGCGACCTCTACACCTCCAACGACATAGCCACCCGGCTCCAGCCTCTCCATCGACCAATTGGGCTGACATCACTCCTACAAACCGGCTGACACTAAGCTTCTTCATAAACGTTCAAGCTCCAACCACATAGTCTTGAATAGCCACGACGCTCCTCCACGGGCGACCACGCTCTGCACCTTGCTTCCATGATAGCTATGCCATCAGCACAATGTCGCCAGCTTGCCTTGTCTCTCCAAACGAGCACTGACTCCTCTTGAACAAACTCCCAACGACTCGGACTCCAGCACCCGCTCCATGCACACAGAGACGACCGGGCAACCGCTTCTTCAACAAAAGCTTCGATTCTTCAACATGCTCCTTCAACGACCTCTCCAATGCATAGCCTCGCCAGCCCACCACTAAGCCGCGTAAACCTTTTTTGCTCAGTAATGAAGGCTCCTGTAACTTCAAACAACGAGCATCTCAACCAGTTGTGCCCCCGACCAATGCCTCCCTGTCAGAGAGAACACTCGACCAGGAAATCCAACGATGAAATCCCATCTCCAGGATAGAATCTTAAAAGATTTTGGTAGCATCGAAAATATTCTGTCTTATCCCTCTCCACTTGGTCTAAAGATTGACACATGGCACGGGGTTGCCACATCATCCTCATCTTTGGCCACATCATCAGTAGCTCGGTGGATGCCATGCCAGCATCCTTGTCCTTGTGCCACATGGCACCTACCACATCACCATGGTATTTGTAACCCTCGATTAGTAAACTTGACCCTGGCTAGGTCAACTTGACCTTGGGTTAGGGTAGTGAAGTGACACCTCATCCTGCTCAATCAATAGCCACCTCAGCAAAAGTGCCACATGGCACTGACCCCTGCAGGCACACTGACCTCCTGCTAGGCACACTGTGCACACCCTGCATGTGCACTTGCTTGCCAAATCATCATAGTGCTTCACAGGCACACCTCTTGCTTGGCACAGTCACACTGCATGTGTCCCCCTGAGTACCACATCATCACTGAGCACATTTGCACCCTTTATGCCCCTCCACCTAGATCAAGCCGATCTCTTGATCCAGGAAGAAATTGAGGGTGCTCAAAAAAGAAAAATCACTCAATTTTTTATGCTCTACGTTGTCACATCACACGCACATTTCAGTGCAAATATCACACTTTTGAGCCACGTTGACAAATCCACTTTCTTCATGCACATCAGCCTCTACATCGACACATCTTACCAAACACCTAAAATGAATAACGAAAATGAATTATTTGTAGCTTTTTCAATGCTCGACAATTGGTCTCTAGATCTAGATCCGGGTAGATTAGATCATCCATAATAGAGAGAACTCCAAAGTAGCCGATCAAAGCCATGCCAAAAAATTCCTAAATAGTTCCTACTCAGAGTCGTCCTAGTGCTGCCCACATGCGGTTCACATCATCACACCTGAAACTAGAAGTTCCACATTTCAGTGAGTAGACTTCAGAGTGTTTAGAGGTATTGATTGACTAAGCAGTGGGGGCAGATTGCACATTATTTGATTTCACACACACATGCCATCATTGTAAAACGTATTTGGCTCTTTTCCTGCATTTTTCACTTTATTCAAGCCTTGTAAAGCCTCTTGGCTATTCTCGGCATCATTTGCCGACAAGACTTGTAATAGATTGGATTATATATTATAGTTATATCTTCACCAACAGTTCAGATTTCACTTGATACAAACAGTGTTTTGTAGTTGATTCAGACATTGATTTCACAGACACTTTGAGTACATTTTCTTGCACCATGTCTATGACTACTAACCTCAATTTGGAGGCATCTACTAAGCTAGAAAACTCCAATTACAACACATGGAAATATGAAATGAAGACCATTCTTGTACTTTAAAACATGGGAGTATGTCGATGGGTCTACACCTAGACCATTGGACGATCCAACCAACAGTAACTCTACTCCACCTGTTGTCGCAACACTAGTAGAAGGATCTATAGCGGGATCTCCAGCTACACCAACAGTGCTTGTCGCACCTATAGCATATCCTTCCATTGCCCGAGCATAGGTTGAACGGGACAAGAAAGACAAGGATGAATATCATCTAATCAAGGAGAATGTGCAAGATGTCATGCTAGGACAGCTCAACATAGTGAAGACATTGAAAGAAGCATGGGATATGTTCACAGCTCTCTATGAGTGCAAGAACACTTCCAGGATTCTCACACAGAGAAACCAGATCTCAACCAGAGTTTCTGCAACAGGCAACTCATTGATGACTTTCTATGGATTTCATAACTCCATAGTCTTGAAACTCCTCTACTCCAGAGAGAACATCACTCATTATACTATCGTGCATGATTTCCATAATTCCATAGTTACTTGGTTTGACTCCAAGAACTTTATCAGTATCCATGAAGCCATCCATGCTTGAAAATGTATCACTTTTGACATCTTTGCCCAAGTTCTCAATGTGCATGAACTCATCCACCCCGGATAAGGCATCACTTGTGAAATATTTTCCTTTCTCGGTACCAATGAACTCATTGACTTCTGATAAGACGTCAGTGCTATAGTTGAGTGCATTGGAATCATCCATCTCTGAAGGAATAGAGCTTGGTACATTGGCATATTCTTTCAATTCTTTGATGTTGTGGTATACATTATGTTTATCATTAAAAACCACATGCCGAGTTTTTGCAATCTTTAAAAATTGCATGCTCCATCTCAAATCCTTACCTACCTCATAGTAGGGACCATCCAATGGCATTGAGTTATCATCCATACCATCATCAGTAACTTTTTGAATTCTCATCTGCGCAAATGTCCAGTGTTCCACTTGTTCAAATCCCAAGACTTGACCTTCTGCTACATTCTTATTTGCAAATGATAACATTTGTAAAATATCTCCCACTCTAAAATCCAAAGATATGCACTTTATATTCCTGATGACATGTGTTGGATAAGTCTCATCTCTGTCCCATGCAATAAATGCTTTGTTGGAAGTATTATAGGGCATAACATCTCCAAGGATTTCCATATCCCCACACTTATGCTTTAGCTCAACATGTGCACTAAGAATCCTTGATATGATAACCGCCACCTTATCTTCGCCAAGTCTTCTAAAGTGACAAATAGAATTTGGATCACTTTCATGGATTGTAGCAAATGCAACTACTTCTCTTTTGCAACATAGAATCACCTCCATCCCCGGAATAAATTTTGTAGCCATCTCCTTTGTGAGTTTCCTTTGCAAACAAGCTGTAACAACCATTATAAAGAACATTAGTCTCTTCTCAATAATTTACTTCATTAATGATTTAAAAATCTAAATCTTGTTTAAAAATTTAATCAAACCCTAAACCCTAAACCCTAAATCCTAACCCCCAAACCCTAAACCCTAATTTGACCCTTGAAACCATAAACCCTAATTTCTAAACCCTAACCCCTAATTTCTAAAACCTAAAATCTATACCCTAATCCCTAATTTCTAAACCCTTAAACCCTAAGCCCTAGATCCTAAACCCTAATTCATAAACCTAAATCCTAAACCCCTAAATCCTAATCCGTAAACCCTAACCCCTAGTCCCTAATCCCAAAATCCTAATCCCAAAACTCTAATTCCTAAACCCTAACCCTTAAACCCTAACCCTTAAACCCTAAACCTAATACCTAAACCTAAACTCGTAAACCCTAATCCCTAAACCCTAACTCATAATCCCTAATCCCTTAACAATAAATGTTAATCTTGACTCTCTAAACCCTCAACCCTAACCAATAAAAACCCTAAACCCTAACTCCCAAACCCTAAACCCTAAACCCTAAACTCTAAACCCTAAACCCTAAACCCTAAACCCTAACTCCCAAATCCTAAACCCTAAACCCTAACTCCCAAACCCTAAACCCTAAACCCTAGCCCCCAATCCCTACACCCTAAACCCTAAATTCTAAACCCTAAGCCCCAAACCCTAAACCCTACCCCCTAAACCCTAAACCCTAAACCCTAACCCCCAAACCTTGAACCCTGAACCCTAACCCTCAAACCCTGAACCCTAAACCCTAACTCCCAAACCTTAAATCCTAAACCCTAAACCCTACCCCCTAAACCCTAAATCCAAACCACCAAACCCTAAACCCTAACTCACAAACCCTAAACCCTAACTCACAAACCCTAAACCCTAAACCCTAACTCACCAAACCCCAAACCCTAAACCCAAACCACCAAATCCTAAACCTTAAATCCTATGAGTGTTTTCAGTAATATCATTGATTTAAGTAATAGTTTTAATTAGAATTCATAAGTAGTAGTGGAATTGACAGTAGAAATGTGGGAATGGGAGTGGGAGTTGGGAGGGTGGTAGTGGGAGAAAGGGAGAGTGGGAGTGTGGAGAAAGAGAGTGTGGGAGGGTGGTAGTAGGAGAAAGGGAGAGTGGGAGAGGGAGTGGGAATGGGGGCGGTGGGGGTGGGGGTGGGAGGATGGGAGTGGGAGTGGGAGAGGGAGTGGGAATGGGGGAGGTGGGGGTGGGGGTGGGAGAATGGGAGTGGGAGTGGGAGAGGGAGTGGGAATGGGGGAGGTGGGGGTGGGGTGAGGGTGGGAGGATGGGAGTGGGAGTGGGAGGGGTGGGGAGTGGGAGTGGGAGGATGGGAGTGGGAGAGGGAGTGGGAATGGGGGAGGTGGGGGTGGGAGTGGGAGGGGTGGGGTGGGAGGATGGGAGTGGGAATGGGGGAGGTGGGGGTGGAAGTGGGAGGGGTGGGGTGGGAGGATGGGAGAGGGAGTGGGAATGGGGGAGGTGGGGGTGGGAAAATGGGCGTGGGAGTGGGAGAGGGAGTGGGAGGATGGGAGTGGGAGGGGTGGGGTGGGAGGATAGGGGTGGGAGAATGGGAGTGGGAGTGGGAATGGGAGTGGGAATGGGGGGGGGAGGATGGGAGTGGGAGTGAGAGGTGGAGGTGGGAGGATGGGAGTGGGTGGGAGAATGGGAGTGGGAGTAGGAGAGGGAGTGGGAATGGGGGAGGTGGGGGTGGGGTGAGGGTGGGAGGATGGGAGTGGGAGTGGGAGGGGTGGGGTGGGAGGATGGGAGTGGGAGAGGGAGTGGGAATGGGGAAGATGGGAGAATGGGCGTGGGAGTGGGAGTGGGAGAGGGAGTGGGAATGGGGGAGGTGGGGTGGGAGGATGGGGGTGGGAGTGGGAATGGGGTGGGAGGATGGGAGTGGGAGAGGGAGAGAAGATAATCTAATGGAGAGGCCAATGGGAGAGGAGATAATGATATAGAAGGACCAATGAAGGAAGAGCAAGAGGAGAAGCAAAAAGAGGAGGAAGAGCAAAAGCAAGCACAAGCATAGATCTCAACTTTTTTCCAGGTACTTTTTTTAAAATTTGTATTCTTTGAAATTTTATTATAGAGAGAGAACTTAGAGAGAGAAAAGTGAAGGAAAGACTTTGAGAGAGAGATTATAAGAGAGAGAGAGTCTTGCTGCCTCGGTAGCAAAAGAGAGAGAGAGGGAGAGAGAGGAGAGACTTTTAGAGAGAGAGAGAGAAAGAAAGAGGAGAGACGTTTAGAGCGAGAGGGTGAGAGGTAAAAGAGAGAGAGAGAGGGGAGGGCCGCGCGAGAGGAGAGAGAGAGAGGGGAGCCGCGGGAGGAGAGAGAGAGAGAGAGGGAGGGAGAGATTCGCGAGACAGAGAGAGAGAGAGAGAGATCATGCGAAAGGAGAGAGATGTGAAAGAGAGATAGAGGGAGAGAGAGCGGTAGAGGGCTGAGGGAGATGGGAGAGACGAGAGGGAGAGAGGCGAGAGAGAGAAAGGGAGAGAGGGAAAAGAGAGAGAGCGCAAGAGAGGGAGGGGGAGAGAGAGAGAAAGGAGTGCCGAGAGGGAGGGAGAGAGAGAAAGGAGTGTTGAGAGGGAGAGAGAGAGACTGTGAGAGAGAGAGGGGGAGAGAGAGAGAGGGGGGGAGGTGCAACACGAAGGAGAGAGAGAGAGAGAGTGGGGAGGGAGAGAGAGGAAGGGAGAGAGTGGGGCGCACTGCCACGGTAGCACACGAGAGAGAGAGGGGGGGAGAGAGAGAGTGGGGAGAGAGAGAGAGGGGGGGAGGCGCAGCGCGAGGGGGGGAGAGAGAGAGTGGGGAGGGAGAGAGAGGGGGGGAGAGAGAGAGTGGGGAGAGAGAGAGAGGGGGGAGGCGCACCGCGAGGGGGGGAGGGAGAGAGAGGGAGGGAGAGAGGGGTGCGCTATTGCGATAGCGCACGAGAGAGAGAGGGGGGGAGAGAGAGAGTGGGGAGAGAGAGAGAGGGGGGGAGGCGCAGCGCGAGGGGGGGGAGGGAGAGAGGGGGGGGAGAGAGAGAGGGGGGGAGGTGCAGCGCGAGGGGAGGAGGGAGAGAGAGGGAGGGAGAGAGGGGCGCGCTGCCGCGACAGTGCGTGAGAGAGAGGGGGGGAGAGAGAGAGAGGGGGGGAGGCGCAGCGCGAGGGGTGGAGAGAGTGTGTGGGGAGGGAGAGAGAGAGAGAGAGGGAGGGAGAAGGGCGCGCTACCGCGGCAGCGCACGAGAGAGAGAGGGGGGAGAGAGAGTGGGGAGAGAGAGAGAGGGGGGGAGGTACAGCGCGAGGGGGGGAGAGAGAGAGGGGGAGGGAGAGAGGGGCGCGCTGCCGCACTATCGCGGCAGCGCACGAGAGAGAGAGGGAAGAGAGAGAGTGGGGAGAGAGAGAGAGGGGGGAGGCGCAACGCAAGGGGGGGGAGGGAGAGGGGTGCGCTATTGCGGCAGCGCACGAGAGAGAGAGAGGGGGAGGAGAGAGATAGTGGGGAGAGAGAGAGAGGAGGGGAGGCACATCGCGAGGGGGGGGAGAGACAGAGGGGCGCGCTGTCACGGCAGCGCGCGAGAGAGAGAGGGGGGGAGAGAGAGAGTGGGGAGAGAGAGAGAGGGGGGGAGGCGCAACACAAGGGGGGAGAGAGAGGGGGAGGGAGAGAGGGGCGCGCTGCGGCTGCTACAGCAGCGCGAGAGAGAGAGGGGGAGAGAGAGAGTGGGGAGAGAGAGAGAGGGGGGGAGGCATAGCACGAGGGGGGGGAGGGAGAGAGTGGGGAGGGAGAGAGGGGCGCGCTGTCGTGGCAGCGCACGAGAGAGAGAGGGGGGAGAGAGAGAGTGGGGAGAGAGAGAGGGGGGGGAGGCACAGTGTGAGGGGAGGGAGAGAGAGAGGGGGAGGGAGAGAGGGGTGCGCTGCCACGGCAGCGCGTGAGAGAGAGAGGGGGGAGAGAGAGAGTGGGGAGAGAGAGAGGGGGGGAGGCGTAGCGCGAGGGGGGGGAGGGAGAGAGTGGGGAGGGAGAGAGAGGGAGGGAGAGAGGGGCACGAGAGAGAGAGAGCGAGTGGGAGGAGTGGGAGAGAGAGGAGAGCGAGAGAGAGAGAGAGAGAGTGGGAGGGAGAGAGAGGGGCATGGGCACCGCGAGAGAGGGAGTGGGAGAGAGAGGAGAGAAAGAGTAGGAGAGCGAGAGAGAGTGGGAGGGAGAAAGAGGGGCACGCTGCCGCGGCAGCGCGAGAGAGAGAGAGAGAGAGGGGAGTGGGAGAGAGAGTAGAGAAAGATAGAGTGGGAGAGAGTAGGAGAGCGAGAAAGAAGAGAGAGAGGCGCACCGCGCAAGAGAGAGAGAGAGAGAGAGAGAAAAAGAGAGGAGAGAGAGAGAGAGAGAGAGAGAGAGAGAGAGAGAGAGAGAGAGAGGGGAAATGAAGAGGAGGGGAGAGAGTAAATAAAGATGAGAGGAAACGTAGACTAGAGGGGAGAGGAAATAAAAAGGAGAGGAAAGAGAGAGAGAGAGAAGAGAAAAAGAGAGGGAGAGGAGAGATGAGAGAGAGAGAAGCATACTAGAGTGAGAGAGAGAGAGAGAGAGAGAGAGAGAGAGAGAGAAGAAGAAGAGAGAAGCATACTAGCGTGAGAGAGAGAGAGAAGAAGAAGAGAGGAGATGAGAGAGATTGACGAGACATGGACGAGAGATGAAAATTTAGAGAGGGAGGGCGTAAAAGAAAGTACGATCACAGGTAGAAAATCTTACCAATGAGGAGGAGAAATGAGTGGGCGACGATCAAGGAGAGATAAAGGAGAGATGTTTTGATGGAAGAATTTGGGAGCTACGATCAATGAGGCATATTAGAGGAGATTGGTGTGTGATTTAGTCGAAACTTAAACAAACAAAACTATAAACCTTGGTGTTTGAAAAGAGAAACGTGTGGAAACTTGAATTTCAAATTTCGTGCCCTTTTTTAAACTATGAATCCTTGTGTTTGAAAAGATAAACGTGTGGAAACTTGAAATTTGTGATAAAAGACAACCTTGTGTTTGAAAAGACAAACGTGTGGAAACTTGAAAAGTGGGAAAAGACAAACATGTGCGAAAAGGAAAACTTGTGGAAACTTGAATTTTAAAATTTCCTTTTTTTTTAAATTTAAAATGAGTTTCACTTCCATTTTCAATTTACTAGTTTAATTTCTCAGTTAAATTTTCTAAAATATAGTTTACAAAAATGCATTTTGTTTTGGAATATAGAAAGTATAATTTTAATTTTATTACATTTTTTAAAATTTTAAAAGTAGTTTAACTTACATTCGTTATTATTACTTTAATTTATTTCTTTTTAGGAAGAACTAATATATTCTTCTAGGTAAATATTAAATTTTTAAATTTAAGTCTTATTTTCTTAATTTTATGTTATTTTTTCATAAACTTTAAGTTAAATTGAATTTATTTATATTTCAAATTTTGTGATTTCAAAATTTTAAGTCTTATTTTCTTAATTTTACGTTATTTTTTCATAAACTTTAAGTTAAATTGAATTTATTTATATTTCAAAATTTGTGATTTCAAACTAATAAGAATTTATTTTGTCAAAGTTTAAACTTCTTATGATTGTGAATTTTAAATTCTTATTAGTTTTAAGTTAAATTAATTTGAATTAAAAAAGAGTTTGGGGGTTTGGGTTTAACGTTTAGGGATGAGGGTTTAGGGTTTCAGAGTCACGGCTTACGGTTTGGGGTTAGGGGTTAGGGGCTTACGGTTTAGGGTTTGGGTTTGGGGTTAGTGTTTAGGGCGTTAGTATTTGGGGGTTAGGGTTTAGGGTTTAGGGTTTAGGTTTTGGGATTCAGGGTTTAGGGATTAGCGTTTAGGATTTGGAGGTTAGGGTTTAGGGTTTGGGGGTTTGGGTTTAGGGTTTAGGGTTTTGAGGTTTGGGTTTAGGGTTTAGGGTTTAGGGTTTTGAGGTTTGGGTTTAGGGTTTTGGGGTTAGGTTTTAGGGTTTTAAGGTTTGGGAGTTAGGGTTTGGGGTTTGGGAGTTTAGGGTTTAGGGTTTGGGGATTTGGGTTTAGGGTTTAGGGTTCAAGGTTTGGGGGTTTGGGTTTAGGGTTCAAGATTTGGGGTTAGGTTTTAAGATTTGAGGGTTTGGGTTTCGCGTTTAGGGTTTAGGGTTTAGGGTTTAGGGTTTAGGATTTGGAGTCAAATTAAATTTGTAGTTTTTATTATTTAAATTCAAATTTATTAAGATTTTAACTTCTTATTAATGTGAATGTTCAATTCTTATGAGTTGTAAGTAAATTAGTTTTTGAAAATATAAATTTTATATTTTTTAAACTCACAACCTGAGTATTTAAAAAAGAATAATGGAAAATAGATTATTTCTTGCTTTTAATTCACAACCTAAGCATATTAAAAAGATTAATGGAAAATAAAGTATTTCTTGCTTTTCTTCGCTTCGACGGTTGGTGTAGTCTAGATTAGCATAGATTAGTTTGTCCTTAGAGGAGAGAACTCCAAAAAAACCAATCAAAGCCATGCTCAAAATTTCCTAACTAGTTCCTAATCGGAGTCAGTCCATTCGTTCACATTCAGTTTCACACTCACAACAACCCTATCATTTAAGCAACGATCAAGGTTTTTAAACTTTCAAGATGATTGAAAGTTGTATCAGTGGACATGACAGATTACAATTGAATCAGTTAAGGGACTAGACATAGCAGATTATATTTGTACCAGTTGTGGGAGTTGACAGAGCATTTTACACTTATATCAGTTGTGGGAGTTGACAGAGCATTTTGCACTTATATATGACAGACTTCAAATTTGTATTCGATTGTACTTTATTTCATTTTACACTATCCACAAGTTCATTGTAAATCGTTATTTTTTTTCACATTTATGCATGTGTCTAAGCTTGTAAAGCCTTTTAGGCTATTCCCAAAGCATGAAATTGACACTTATATGATTGGGAAGAATAAAAACTTGAGGTGTATTAATGGGACTCATTGTACTTTTGATTTATCAAAGTAATTGTAGTTTGTCAAAGTACCTAAAATTTTTGTTGTGCTTTAATATAGGATGGATCTTGAGGCTACGGCATTTGTCAATGGTATGACACTGAAATACAATGGAAGAATTTATGCCCCAAAGGACTTCACAAACTGGACTGTTGTTGACACAACAAAGAAAGCATGGTTCTTGGTATTAAGTAAAGGAAATCTCATTCTAGTGATGACAAAGAGAGAGTTGGAGAAAGATGAGTGGGCATCAAATGTATCTTTCTCAAAGAGCAATTTGATTCAAGGGGGCACCTTACTAGGAATAAAAATTGAAAAAGATAGCAGTACAATGATGATTTACACAAAGTCAAGAATGAGCAACAGATTGTTTCTTCTTTCTAAGAAAGATGCAATGCACTTTGTGATGCTGCTGCCAAAAGCACCTAGATTTCCTGAATTGGTTCCTGCATTGGAGATCCTCCAACATGTGTGGGAGGAATTTCCCATAGAGGAAGCAAGAAAAATGCAGTCAAAGATTATCCTTGAATACTTTCAGGGTGTCATTGTCAACTTCATTGGAGGGACCTAAGGTGCAAGAATCCACACATGAGAAAGGAAGTGATGAGACACGCCATGTAGACCTAGTTCATGGTAATACAAATGAGAGAGGAACTAGAGTGGATGAGATAGAACACATTGTAGCATTAGATGAGGGTCTTGTACATGTGGATGCTTACAAGGGATCTACATCTGAGACAGGAATTGAATTGGTGGAGACAGGACATGCATCAGTTGATACAAGACATGCACATGCATCTCAGATAGAAATTGAATTGAGTGAGACACGACATGCATCAGATAAGACAGGACATGCACACACATCTCTTGTTCATGGTATTACTCACTTAGATGGTGTAACTCATGAAGTTGATGGAATAACAGAACAAGTGAAGCCCTTAAGTATTCCTGAAGTTGAGGCAATAGAAGAAGAAGTAGGGCGATCTAAAGCGGTTCACATAGAGCCCCTAAAAAATAAACCCCGACGTCAAATGCAAAAGACAAGTACTTCACGAGCTACAGTTCCAAGTCCTATAACTCGAAAAAAAGGTCGTTCATATACAAAGAAAGGGCAAAGAAGAGAAGAGGAAGAACACGAAGAGGATGCGGAGGGTCTTGAAATGGAGTCAGATTTAGAAGCAGAAATGTTATCAATGAAGAACATAAATCTTAGCTTGAATGAGGCTGTGACAGATGAGGATCCAAGATATATATGGGGCCAAAAGACTCAAGTTATACATGCTTCAACGGTGCTGAAAGCAAGTGTCTTCACCAACAGCAGGACCTTAGATATTGTCTATGTTGAAAAGATTTTTCAGGCTTTGATTGATGGAAAAAAACCAGTTGTTTCTAATTTGGTACTCCGTCCAAGAGCATTTTGGCCAGTCATAGGAGATTATAGTCAATCCATCAATTTCTCTCAGCCTATAGATTTTGAGATGCAATTCACTAAGTTCCTCGGAAAACAAGTTTCCTCACTTCAAGAAGGACAGAGTTCAGTGAATGATCCAGAACGACATATAAGGGATGCCAAGAGAAATTTCTTAGCTCATTGCACATTTGAGGCAATAGATGGTCAGCACTATGCCTATGCTTGTAATGAGCGCTCTAGAGAGGCATACAACAAAGGAGAAATTACTTATCAAACCTTCGCGAGTGTGCCTCAATTTCACTACTATTCTGCATGCATTTGTATCTTCAAGAACGAGAAAAAATATTTGATTGAGTCAGAAAGACTTAATCATGACATTTATGCACTACGAAAAATCATCTCCACTTCAGAGATGTTGCTCAAAGCTAGGACCATATGGAGAACTTTTCATTCTCCTATGACCACTCTCAAAAGAACTGCAACTAAAGTGGAAGCGGATAATCTTGTTGACTTCTACACATGCTTGAGTGCCATTGTACTAAGGGGAAAGCAGGAAAGAGCAGAGGTGATTACAAGCTTTAAGATAGTAAGGGATAGGTATCAAGACTACACAAGCATACTTTTCCGTAGTGATGAAGTTTTTCATCAGATCAAAGACGTGTGTCTTGCATGTGAGAAGGGAGATGTCACATATGAGGCTCCATCATTGATTAAAGACAAGGCAAAGAAGATTGAGAAAAAAGAGATGACAGCTCGGATGTGGAGGCCTCTAAGAAACTTACCAGACAAATATGCAAGTCTTGCTGCAGAGAAATTAATGTCCAAAGAATGGTTTTTTGGCAAAAAGGATAAAGATCATTGCATGGAAGATTGCATCATCCAACAGGTCAAGCGTAATGCAATAAAGAGTGCAATTGAATATTTGTTGGCAGAAAAAAATATTCCAATTAGCCAATGTAAAATTGATCATAGCATTGGAGGCAGATGGCATCAACTTTACCGTCGGCTAAACAGAAGGCTTGGGCGCATAAATGGGTGAAGATAGAAGATGATGGATCTGAAATTACTCCTTCTATGACAGGTGACATTCCGGAAAATGTGTATGCATATGCACAAAAAGTCATCAATAAGCACACTCTCAGAAAAGAAAAAACTTTGAACAAGGGCTTTTTTTTCATACATGAAATCATTTCAGATTCTGGAAAGAGTGTTGAATGCAAGGGAGTTTCATTGAATGATTTTTTGTCCGACGACACTGCTTGGGAGAGGCCTCAGCTTTTCTTTGTCTATGAAATATCACCGGATGACATTCGTCAACTCCTTGATAGAATATTACATACCACCATTGGTAGAGTGGGACTATGTAACATAGTCATATTTGCTGATAAAGATGACAAGGAAAAAATGTCTGCTACCCTAGAAAAACAATATGGCAATGAGCTTAAGATTTACAATGGTATATACTCAAGAAAAAGGGACAAGAGAGAATGCGGTCTCAAGGTACAGAGTCTTGAAACCTTTTTCTTGTGCATGAAGAGCCCTTACAATGATCACTCCTTATAGAACAACATAAGAGGGAATGCAAAGAGATTGCAACTACTATTGGAAGAGCATGAAGCTCCAAGTCCCCTCCATCGCAACGCAAATCACTATGAAAGGCGAGCAAAAAGTGCTGATCTTTTAATAAGTATGATGGAATTTTTGCTGCCGTCCGGATGCGAAGTCACATTGTGTCGAATGGGACATTTGTTTGAAGCTCTTATCAGAAAAGGACACCATGTAAATATTATTGAGAGCCCTGCTTGCTTGGAATACCTTGATACCGTGGCTTCTCTCACAATAAAGTATGATAAGAAAGGTCTGATCTCACATGAAGAGGATGCTGACATAGAGATGGTCATGTATGACGAGAGCAAGAAAGATGATGAAAATGCTAAAAGCTTTGGATATGATAGTGAGGACACCAGCGATAGTAAGGAAGCTGAAGAAGATGGATATGACACTGACCTTGCCTCAGATGGTTACATAAAAAGACCACAAAGATATCTAGAGGTATGAAAACTTATGTTTAATTTTCTTTATTCATTTAAAGGCCTTTTTAAATTTATAATTAATTTAAAATTTTGAATCTCATAATTATTTTATCCTTTTATAGGAGAAGGGAAAGGAGGAGGATGAGGAGGACATAGCTGGAGTAGAGAATATAGAAAGCTCATCTCAAGAAAGCAAAGCTGCTCTGGCTATCCATCGGATGACTCTAGAAAATAATCATACCTTGCAGCAAATGGAGAAGTCATTTCAAGTTAGGTTTCAAGTTCGAGAACAACCTCTTACTTTTCTATTCGATGAAGAGGACATTTCAATCCTTATAAACTTCAAGAAAGAGGTTAATGACAAGATCATAATAGCCATCCTCAGGTTTGACACAAACTTTTTATTGACTTTATGCTTTTGTATTTCCATTGGATCAAATGAACTTATATTCTTTTCTTTTTATTGTATTATGGTTTTAGAACAGCTTCCCCTATATATACAGAGATGCATATATGGTTGATCCTCTTGTTTCTAGTGTACTTAGCAATAAGCAGAAGACCATAGATGATGTTTTTAAGTGGTTGCAACCTATTGATTTGACTGCAGCACGAGTTATCTTTACTGCATATCACGAGGAGTGAGTATCAATCCCTACCTAGCTTATCTCTTACATTGTGGAGGATTATATCAAATAATAATTATTCTTAATTGATAATGCAGCTCGCATTGGAGCTTGGTAATTGTGGACATCTTAGCTAAGCAATGTTTCTTTGTTAATTCAATAGCATCTATCCATGGCAGTGTGTCAGAGTAAGTATAACCTACTTGTGTCATAATTACGTCAATGAGATGCATCCTATGCAATGTGCACATTCATTTATGTTTTCTATTTTAATGTGTAGATCGGCTCGAAAGTTGGTAGGTGCTATAGATGCACTTATGCAAATGGAAGGTGACTTAGAAGATCAAATAGAGTATGTAACATGCCCTGCAGCGAAGCAGAATGATGATCACAGTTGAGGGTGGAGAGTCAGATCATTAACTGCTTTTTGCTCCTTGCTCAAATTTTTAATTTGAGCGGCGGTGAAACCTCATTGTCGACATATACAGACTTGCATCTATATGCATTTATGTCATCTATCATTAAGGCATTTATTGATAACGTGGTGGAGCATCCAGAGGAAACATTGGTTGCTATGCCCATAAGTTGTCCTAATGTAACCATTGTATTGGACGAAATGGGGAGCTCTTTTGAGGTTCGGGTTATCATTAGCAAGCAACCTCGTGTTTTGACATTTGGTAGCGAGGAAGTTACAATCCTCTCTGACCCTTTGAAAGAGGTTAATGACAAAGTCATGATGGCCATCCTCAGGTTTGATATGAACATCTCTTGGCTTGATACTTCAATCATTTGATTCAATCTACTTCTAACAGTTGTTTATTTATTGCTGCAGTACAGTTATATCATCTCACTTTCCTAGATCAGTACAGAATCGCATGTGTATGCTCGATTCTCTCCTTTTAGCTATACTTAGTGATACCAAGAAGACATTAGATGATGTTTGTTCAATGCTACAACCTTTAGACCTGGATGGCATGCTAGTTGTCTTTATGCCATATTATGAGAAGTAAGTATCGTCTCAATCTTTCTTTTACTCTTTTATTTGTAATATTGTGTCAATTAATACTTAATATTGTGATAAATCTTATCGCTCTTTATTGGTGATGTAGCTCACATTGGAGCCTGATAGTATGGGATCTTGATGACAACCATTGTTGGTTTGTCAATTCATTTATAGGCTTTCACAGGGTGTTCAAGTAAGTGTTCTTTTATCATATCATTATGAACATGCATCTTACTATTTACTACACAAATTCACTTTGTCATATGTCATGATGGACAGGTCTGCAAACAAGTTAGTTTCTGTGATTATGAAAATCAGGGAGCATCAAGACCAACCAAATTTCTAGACACGCCTCGCAGTGGAGCAGAAAGACAAGTTTAGTAGTGGGTGGAGAATTGCCTACAACTTCATGTTGTTCCTCAATGAAATTTTTGAACATGTCTCAATAGAAGCATATACAAAGCTCGAGCTACAAGATTTTATGGCTAAGACTGTTCACTACCTAACTGCTACCATTGGGAAACAACATGATGGACTCAATGAAGAACCTGAGGGAGCCAAAGAAAAACAAGAGACAATTCAGTCTCCTTCTGCATCACAGCCTCAAGTAGAAGCATTACAGTCTCCACTTGAATTAGAGACTCAATGCATTCTTCCTACACAAGAAGTAGAGACTCAATGTGCATCTACAACATCACATCTTGCAAAGGAGGAAGAGATTGAGTCTATCCTGATTGCACCAGAAGTAGAATCTCAATGTACACCATCCACACAAGAAGTAGAGACTCAATGTACTCTTAGAGAATCATAGCCTCAAGAGGACTCATCAGACTCTATGCAGATGTAAAACATGTAGAAAGAAACATGAGTCCTTGAAGATTTTTATCTTGTTTGTATTGACTAATGGAGAACTAATGATAGTGTTTTTTAAACTTATGTTAAATGTTACAATACATTAGGATATTTACTTATGATATTTATTCAATTTGTATTATTATTGTATTAGCAATTCTTAAAAAATAAATTGTATTAGCAATTCTAATACGATCTACTCAGCCCTACCAGACTTGTTGTAGAGAATACAAAACTATTACAAGCCATAGAGGCCAAGATCACACTAGAAGATCTCATAATTAGTATCTCTTATTTTCTCAACAATCCAATCTTCCACAGACTCCACGTCCATATCCTCAACATGATTACAATGAAGGAAGAAATTCAAGAAATCATGATGGACAGGCCGCAGACTCCACATCCATATTCTCAACATAATTACAATGAAGGAAGAAATTCAAGCAATCATGATGGACAGGCCACAGAGGCCGAGATCACACTAGAAGATCTCATCATTAGTATCTCTTATCTTCTCAATAATCCAATCTTCCACGGACTCCATTTCCGTATCGTCAACATAATTACAATGAAGGAAGAAATTCAAACAGTCACTGGACAGGCCACAGAGGCCAAGATCACACTAGAAGATCTCATCATTAGTATCTCTTATCTTCTCAACAATCCAATCTTCCACGGACTCCACTTCCGTATCGTCAACATAATTACAATGAAGGAAGAAATTCAAACAGCCACAGATTGTTTCTTTATAATCTCTTTGGGAGGCCTTTATTGTTCTTTCAGCATCCCAATCAAATCGGCCATACCAAGTGCTTCGATAATGTAGGTTGCTTAAGAAGTCCAAGAGATCTTGTCGTGCTTTTATAATACATTGTAAAAGTCTTTTGCTCTCTGCTATCTTCTGAGTCTCCTCCCTCTCTATCTGCCTCTGTGCGTCGAATTCCTCTCTCTCCATCCGTGTGAGTGGAGAGCCTTGTCGAATTCTTGCATCTCTTCTTGCTCCTTGGTCAGCAACCCATTGTTTGAGACTGTCGATTCCAGACTCCACGTCTCTGACGATGCCAAGGACATCCATGGTAGGTGGAGAGATGATAAATTAAGAGTGATAAATGAAGAATGTGCTTGTAGAAGGACTAGGATGGACGAAAGAAGGGAGTGTAATTATATTATTCTTATCTTCAATCACTTTATTTCATAGGTTTAAACCGATTCAAAATCTATCATCTCATGTGTCTCTCACATTTATGGTCTTTTATTTTTTACTTCACTCAATGAACAACTCACCTCTCTAAATTTATTAAATTGGTTTTACTTTTTTGAAAGTCTAATTTATTATATACAATAAATATCTTATGATGAGAATCTAATAATTATATCATTCTTATGTTCCATCACTTTATTTTATAGATTTCAATGTACTCAAAATCTATCATCTCACATGTCTCGCATTACGGTCTTGCATCAGCAAGTCTAACTTATATTATATTAAAAAAATATCTCATGATGAGATTCTAATAATTATATCATTCTTGTGTTCCATCATTTTATTTTATAGATTTCAATGTACTGATCACTGTCTTACATGTCTCAAATGTCTCGCATTACGGTCTTGCATCCCATCATTTTATTTTATAGAATCTTTCAATGTACTCACTATCTTACATGTCTCATATGTCTCGCATTACGATCTTGCATCTATTACTTCAAATAATCTAGTCATCTCAGCCTCGACCAATTCTTTATTCTAAATCTTTCATCCCACATTATGAGTCTATAGTTCTATAAATCCCCTAGTAGTCATTCGTCTTCTATATCTCACTCGCAGCAAACACTTCTTCCACTTTGCTCTTCTTATCTTACTCCTCTCCTCAAGCTTGCTCCTTCCATCTTGCCCGCAACCTTACCTCCTCTTCTCAAGCATACTCCTTTCATCTTGCCTTACCTCCTCTAGTTACCTTCCTCACTCTCATTTGTCTTCTATAGCAAACACTTCTTCCACTTTGCACTTCTTACCTTACTCCTCTCCTCAAGCTTGCTCCTTCCATCTTGCCCGCAGCCTTACCTCCTCTTCTCAAGCATACTCCTTTCATCTTGCCTTACCTTCTCTAGTTACCTTCCTCACTCTCGTTACCTTCCTCCTCTCGTTTTTATGGATCTTTTTAAGGTAATCAATTCTGTCGAGCAAGCCATTAGCAGCATCAAAGTATGGATTGTCGAGAACCAAGGAAAGAGAGAGGAGAGAAAGCAAAATCCAACTCCATTAACCCAGTATGAGAAGGATGACTTTGCTTGTCAGAAGGGCTTAGAGAAGGAAGAGAAAAGAAAAATAAGTATGGCTACTACTGAAATAGATAAATTGCAGTCATATAGGAGAGAGCTGATAGACTTTCAAAGTGAGATATCTTCGCGTGTGGCTCGTTATGGAAGATTTCCACCCTAGGAAGCACAAGCCATTCGGAATAAACAAAGTGTTATGCAGGAGAAAATTCATCAATCCTTACTTCTCTTCTATAATTTTAACTACATCGATGAGGATGAGATGAGCTCAGCTCTTGAATGGGTTGAATTTAGGCTAAAGTCTTGAAAATAGAAAATTCATCAATTCTTCTCTTCTATAATTTTAACTACAGATTCGATGAGGATGAGATGAGCTCAGCTCTTGAATGGGTTGAATTAAGGCTATAGTCTTGAAAATAGATTTGCCTTCCAGTGAGAGGCTTATTGTAACTTTTGGTGTTTTTCAACACCTTTATAAATATTGTGAGAGTTTGCTACTTCCACTTGTAACTTTTGAAAGTGTTTCCTAAACACTATTATAAATATTAAGAGAGTTTACACTTACTGAACCACTCTTTTTTGTGTAACTTATCTCAAGCTTATTGTAACTTTTGGTATTTGTCAAATTCTATTATAAATATGGTGAGAGTTTCTTTAATATTGTAACTTTTGAAGGTGTTTATTAACACCATTAAATATTAAGAAAGTTTACAACTGTTGAATCTTATTTTTTCATGTAACTTATCTAGGCTCTGTTAAATTTTATAATTTTAGTTTCATGTCCTTAAAAAATATATAAAAAAATGCTTGTTTTTATGTTTTTATATGTGCTTTGAAGATTGGGTTTTTTTAAAATTTTATCTGAAAACTAGTCCAAAAGTATATGTAAAAATGAATTTGTACATTGACAAGTCCAAAATTAATGAAATAAGTGTTAAAAGTAAATGTTCTATGAACAAGTAGAAACTAACTTATAAGGAGTTGTATAGTTTCATTAATGAAGTAGGCTCCTCAGTCACTAACTATTTCCAAGGGGAGGCCAAAGTGGATATGAAGGAACTTAGCTACTACCCTAGTGTCATCTTTCCTAGTCACCTCAGCTTCTTCCCACTTGGTAACGTAGTCAATTGACATAATAATATACCAGGTGTTTAGATGCTAGGCTCAAGGGTCCAATAAAATTGATGCCCCACTTTTCAAAGGATTGGTTAGCAAGAAATCCTATCAGGGGCATACAATCTATATTTTGAGGGATGGAAGCTCTTTGGCAAAAAAAGAAATGTTTATCAAATTGGGCTACAACTGCAAGAGAGTAGGCCACCATAGCCCATCTTTTTATTCCTTATAGGTCGTGAGCTCTCCTAAAAAATGCCCTCATAGGGATTATTTTGACAACCCCTCTATAAACTTATCTTTGTGGACATAGTGAGAATTGTGCCATCCTTACCCATCTGATATAATTGATTGGTTATCAATTGATAGGTTGTTGCATCCTTAATGAGCTTATGGGCCCTATCTTTGTTAAGGGACTTGTCTTGCGAAAACCCATTGGCCAAAAAGTGGACAACATCCTGAGCCCACATCCTGATCCCATTCTAGTACTAAATCTACAAGGAATAATGGGGCATCAAGAATATCATTAATTCCAATTGCTGGTTCTCCATTGGGGATCCTAGACATATGGACATCCACCATAAAATGTGTTCTTCCCTTGCAAACCATAATGGTGAAATCAAACTCTAATAATATAAGTGCCCACCGCTAGATGCATCTAGTCATATAGGGTCTACAAAAGTAGAAATTTTCTTGCCAAGAAATAGTGGTAAAACTTCTTTATGGTATAAACCATTGCAAGTCCTTTCCTCTCCATGGTTGTGTAGTTTATCTCGGCATCGTTAAGTTGGTGACTTTTGACATATATAAGGTTATACAAATTATACTCCTGAATGTGCCAACACGCATCCTATTGCATACTTTGAGGCATCTATATGCACATGGAATGTTAAGTCCCAATTTGGACCTTGTAATATAAAAATTGGAAGGTAGTGCAAGTTTAAGGTCTTTGCATTAGGCTTGGCATGCCTCTAACCAATTAAATACAATTAGAATCCTATATAAAGGGCAATCGACGATCTCAGCATAGCTAGAAATAAATCCTCTTCTCTCTCTCTCTCTCTACACACACACACACACACACACACACACACATCTTTGTAAGACTAGAATATGTCCAATCATACAAATTTAGAATTTTTGTTAAAGGGAAGCTTTTAGCCTACTACTGGGGCTTTTGCACCTAAGTAAGATAAATCGATGTAGCTGAACAATTGATCACCACTTAGATGAAAATCAAAATAATTTGCATGTCCGCTAAGGTGATAGAAAAATGTACCTTTGTAAGTTTAGAATATGTCCAATTATACAAATTTAGAAATTTTGTTCTATATTAGCCCATATGCCTTGCCAAGAATTGTACACCCTTGACATTTGTGGGGTACAATCATGGTGGATGATTTTTTCATGTTAGTATCGTTAAGAAGTGAAACTTTTATATTGGTATCAAAAGTTTGTATGCCCTAATAAAAATTAATGTTTGAAACATTCACCCGTATTTGAAACTTTTATGCTATAAAAAATAAAGTGTCACCCTAATTTACATCTTTTGCCTTAAAATTATGAAGAAAATATATAAAACCATACTATGTTCTATCAATATTGTGAAACTAAAAAAATTACCTCGATAAAATTTTGCCAAGATTTTACATAAATAAATAAGTATACATTTGATAAAACATCCATGGCTATGATATCTCCAAGATGAGCTTAATTTATTTGTATTCCATGAAGATGAGCATTTCTAGTTTTAGGCATTTTTGATTGTGCATTCAGAGTCACAACACATGCCCTATTTATGCTCAAATCATTGCCATCCATCTCCCCATTCTCCTAACTTAAAACTCCTCACTAACAATGCATTCATTGGCACTCATGATTGTGGTCCACAAGTTCCCCAAAACGCAAGGAGTTGGAGTATAGACCACCCTCAGGAACACACAACAAACACTCACATCCACTAGAACTCGTGTTGGTGGTCTGCAATTTTCTGAAAATGCAAGAAATCAGAAACGCGAACCACACCCACAAGTATAATGAATGCAGGATTACCCTCCTCCACTCAGCCTTACCACTATTTAGATCTAGATTGGTTCACTTTCTTTCCCAACTAACCAAAGGGTTTATTGGGATATGAACCAGAATCGGATTGAATGATGAGTCTCTATTGCCCTTTCCACCAATATATAGTGCCAGGCTACATGGGAAACTGTGAATCTACAACCAACAATACCATCAGTACTTAAGCTACTATCGGCTGTAATTTGAAAAAAAGAGCCGATAATATAGCATTACCACCGGTTATAATATTGGTGGTAATAGTAACGGTCGGTAATGTACAAATTACTGTTAGTTATGTGAGTACTACCACCAGTAGTTTTACCTAGTTTCCCAATGATTTTTTTTGGTAAGCGAAGTGATCACGTTGTTTTCATGCTACTTTAAAGCATAATTAACAAACATTAATAACCCATTCATGAAAATGTGAATGTAATCCCAGAGTGTGGTCATTTGTTTTTTGTTGATATTCAACCATATCTTGGTCATGTAATCTTAGAGTCTCCTCTGAAGTTCTTCTACACCTTTACTACTCATAAACTTGCCTTCAATTTCTAGTGTGTCATCATCATTCATTTCTTTAATCCGAGCCTCCACTTTCATTTCTAGTGTGTCATCATCATTTATTACTTTAATATGAGCCTCCACCTGTGATAAGACATACAATCTGGCTTGCAATATTGATAGATAACTTTGCATTTCCCTCCATCAATATATTCAACTATTTTGTTAGAGTACTTTTCACCTTTGCTAGCCACATTTGGACATCCTCAACAATATTTATTTTTGCAACCAATAAATTTTGTAGTTTTTCTATTTTCTCCATAATCTGTGCATTTTGTTGTTGTAGCTCTCCCACAATTAACATACTGACTGCTTCTCTATCATGAGAATCCTTTTTCTATTTTAACAATTAGATCCTCTCTTGCTTCCATATGGTTTTCTCATCTCTTAGTTGCCTAACTTTAGTCTCCACTCTGGTAAGCTTATTATGCATGTGCTTTTTGAGCTTCTCATGGCCTCCCCTAAAACAATTATGCATTTGACGTTTTATTTCCATCTTCCATTAGTATTTGCACATTTAGAGACTTTAACCTTTACTACTAGTGAAATATAGAAATAATTTTGAATGAAGAAACCATTTGGATTTCTACCAAATCAACATGCTCCTTGGAGATTTCTATGAACACACTTCAAAATTATTGGACTTGTATAAAGTCCAAATTAAAAAATGGACTTTAAAAAAAGTCCAAAAATAATGAATACAATCGTAATGTTGTTTTTTAAGCTAGAACATCAATAGATGACCAATTATCTTATAAAGGTGGTGTACATATGCACCTTCTTGGTTTATAAAATCAACCTTCTTAGGAGGTGGAGAGAGAGAGAGAGAGAGAGGGAGGGAGGGAGGGAGGGAGGGAGGGAGGGAGTAAGGGAGGGAGAGAAGAGAGAGAGAGAGAGAGAGAGAGAGTAGCTCTGTGTGTGTGTGTGTGTGTGTGTGTGTGTGTCTGTGTGTGTGTGTGTGAGAGAGAGAGAGAGAGAGAGGTTGGGGGGGGGGAGGCAACAATTTCCCCTTCCCCCCCAACCTATTGCATATGCAATAGGTTGGGGGGAGGTGTGGAATGAACCCCCCCTTCCCCCGGAACCCCCAACCTATTGCATATGCAATAGGTTGGATGGGGGGTGGGTGGAGGGGGGATGGGGAGCTAGCAATCCCCCCCTCCCCCACCCATCCCCCTGCCACAAATTGCCTATTTTGTATGCAATAGGTTGGAGAGGGGGGGGGGCAGCAATCCCCCTCCCCCAATCTATTGCATATGCAATAGGCTGGTGTGGGGGAGGTATTAATTCCCCCTCTTACCCCCCTCCCCAACCTATTGCATATGCAATAGGTTTTGGAGAGGGGGTGGCAATACTATTTTGTAGAAATTTTATGAGGGAGGTTCTTGTAAGAGATTCATCAGACAAAATTTATTCCATAAAGAGTGGGCTGAGAGCATGCTTAAGAAGAAAGAATTCATTTCTATTCTTAGGGATCCTCATTAGCGTGCATTGTGACATGCAATATTACAAAATGTTACAACTAATTTAGAGAATCCCATAGATTCATCAAAATTTTTCCATGCATGTGATGCTATTGGAATTAGTCGTGGCAAGGGTACTTAGCTTTATATAATTTCTTTGTAAATGCACTTTAAGGTCAAGGTATAAAGAATCCTTTATTGCCAAGACCAATATATGTTAGAACTGCAAGGAAAAAAACATATTTTGTTGTCCAGGATTTGTTGGGTGGACTTATACACATCTCAAAAAGCATGATGTTGGAAGTCATAAACAAGAAAAATGGACAACAGAGCAAAAATAAAGGAGGACAAACTACCAAAGGGGAAAAGCAAAGGACAAGCACCTTTGAGCTTTTTGGGATGTACGTAGGGTCCAAGATGCAATGGTGGAGTTTTACAACGTGAAAGCATAGGGTAGGTTACAGTTATATTGTTTAGAGAGCTGCAATTTTTCTTGTAATCTTTTCTAATCATGTAAATCTTATAATATTTTAGATGTTGCCTCATTGGGGTTACGATTAAAAAAATGGGGACATTCATTAAAAGTTCAATGCACAAAAGTCTAAAAGGAATGAAAATTAATTCCTATGATTTATCATATGATGCCTTATAGTCGTACCAATTTTGTTCCTATTTTGGTTAATATAGTCCAACTTGCCATTG
This sequence comes from Dipteris shenzhenensis, assembly GCF_047967505.1. Classification (NCBI taxonomy): domain Eukaryota; kingdom Viridiplantae; phylum Streptophyta; class Polypodiopsida; order Gleicheniales; family Dipteridaceae; genus Dipteris; species Dipteris shenzhenensis. The sequence continues at coordinate 32,751,202 of NC_141608.1, read as the reverse complement.
AGGCATCCTACATTTGTGCCTTAGTGGTATTAGGATTTAAAATGAGGAGATCCATTGAAAATTCAATAGATGCACAAAGGTCTAAACAGTACCAAAATTGGTACCATTACGGTCCATTATATCCCACACTAGTTATACAAATTTTGATTTCATTTGGATTAATATAATGCAACATGCCAATGATGTACCCTAGTTTGGCTCCTTACACGTGAGAGTCCTATCAAGTTTGGTCCATTGGTGCACCATGGAAGGGATGCACTCTAGTTTGGTGCCTAGGTGTGGCTTAGATTAGAAAATGTTGACTTCCATTAAGAATTCAATGTACAAAGGTCCTTGAAAAGGTTCTCGGTTACACTATCAACACAGTATTTGGTTTCACTATATAACTTCATTAGATTCTCCAAATTATGGCTAGAATGCTACTAAATTTGCCTATGTGGGGTTAGGACTAAAACCTCACCTTATGGATAATACTAAATTTTCCTATGTGGGGTTAGGACTAAAACCTCACCTTATGGATAATACTCTCATGAATTAAAAACCCCCTTTTGTATGTACAATTCATATAACTCCCTACTCTCTTTTGAATGCACACACTATCTTACATATTTCCTGGTGGACTTCTCAAGAACTAAAAATGATGGTTTCCATTAAAAATTCAATGTTCAAATGTCTAAATGGGACCAAAATTCGTTGTTTGTTGGAGGTATACATGCCCTTAAGTCCCTAGAAGCATATGACATTGTAACTCTCATGTAGTGTTGTGATAAGGAGAGAGGCAAGCACATTACTAATTTTCTTTAAAGTCTGATAATGATATATTGAAAATGATCAAATATAGCACTAGTAATTTAGAGGGACACAATCCACATGATTGGCACTGAAGTTTGAAAGATCTATGCAATAGTAGCAAGTCAATGGATTTGAAAAGTGATACAAGTTGCTAGTTGAAAGGAGGATCATAATGACATAGTAGCCTAACAATCATGAACACCATGTTGAGCACATTACAAATAATGCATGAAAGTGAGAATGCATAGTTTCAGAGCATTGATTTGAGTTAGTATATTTGATTTAGGGACTTGCAAATGGCTAGGTGCTGGAACACCTTGCTTATGTATGCAAGGGAAGCTCTATTTCTTTCTAGGCCTATTTGAGTCCTTAAACGACCCTAGACATGATTTTTTTAATGGAATCGTTTAAAGACTCAAACAATTTTTAAAAGAATTTGAGTCATTAAACAACTCAATTAAAAAAAAATGTTTAGGGTCTTTAAACGACTCAATTTGAGTTGTTATACAAGTTGTTTCTAGACTAGGCCAATACAACTGTGGTAGTGACTCCAAGAAAAGTTTATGTAGTTTTGCGTAATCGTTATGGGTGGGATGTGTAGTAGTCTATGAAAACACTCTATATAGTGAAAATTGACTAGAAGAGGCAAAAGTGTGGGAAAAGTTTAAGGAAAATCTAAAATTCCATACTAGGTTCATGCTCTACCTTAAATTCATACATGAACTCATATTAGACCTATTAAAAAACACATGCGTCAAATGATATTAGAGCACACATAGTGGGAAAAAGTGGCCATTACTTCTGAAAACTAGCTCATTAGATGTGCCTAATACTTACATTTTTTTTGTGTGTGCAAAAAATCCCTACTCAAGCCACTCAATTCGTTATTTGAATAATGTGCATAAAGGTAGGATATCTACATTTGTAAGTGCTACCAACACTAGGGCCAAGGCATCAAGGTGACAGTAGAGACCAAACAAATCAGCCCATATCAGTGCACAAGGCATCACGAGCAATATTGGACCACCCACATTCCCTACTTGACATCCTTATTTGTTGCTCAAGTCATGTGATTGAAGCTAGGATTATATAAGGTCATGCTTGCTAAAACAATATCAGAGTCTTACCTATGATGTGATCTCCAACATGACGCATCATTTGTAGATATCCCACATATAGTGGGTTCATTTGTGTTTAAATAATTGTTTGGGGGGTGCATCATATGCCTCTATGTCATTGTTGGTCGAGATTTTACACTCTACTTGATTGTAAAATTCAAGATTGTATTAGAGCCTGTTGGCTCCTTCGAAACTGCTATGTGATGGCTGGCACATATGGGATGAACTATTACCAATGACTGCTTGTTGATCCTTAGCTTTGGTCCTCAATTTAGCTTGAGGGAGGAGGTTGTGAAGTAAGATTAGAGCCTTGAGTTTGGCACATCTTCAACATACGGTAGGTGCTTATAACATCTCACATATAGTGAGTTGATTTGTGGTGAAGGCATATAAGCCTTAGATAATGAAGGAGGCCTTCATGCACATTTTTGGGGAATGTGGTCCTCCATTGGGGTGATGAGATGGCCGGGGGTTTGAGATCTCCTAGCATAGTGGTGAAACTGGAGACTCTACAATATACCCAGTTGTAGAATTCAAGTCCAATTCTCTAAAATCCATAAGCCACCTTGTGTGTGTATGAGGAGGAGAGAACTTAGTACAAACACTTAGGTCACAAGTCTCATTAAAACCATACACTATCCTAGGTGGATGAGGAGGAGAGACAAAACCCATTGACCATCTTATGTGTGTATGAGGAGGAGAGAACTCATTGGAAACAAACACTTATGTCACAAGTCTCATACAAGAAGACCTAAAAAACTTACTAAATCCTCTTTATCCTTATGTAATCTTTACAAGATCCTTCCAAAAGCCACATAACTCATGACTTAGCTAGAATTTGGTTAGGTTTTCAAATAATTGAAGGCAATAGGGAACCCTAAAGGCCATCTCTACCCTAGTATACCCCAAATGAGAATACCTTAAGACTATAAACTCTTAAGCCACATGAGTCATGATTTAGCTAGACCTTGCTTAGGATTTCAAATAATTGAAGGCCATAGGGAACCCCAAGACCATCTCTACCCTAGTCTACCCCAAATTAGGATTACGATCGGAATTAATATTTCCTAAAAATTAATCTTAAGCACCCTTAAATGTTCAAAGAAATTGAAAAATCACATAGAAAATTTTGCCCCTTGACCATGCATCATCCAAGAGGCATCAAAATCCCATTAAAATATCCTTAAACTATCTTAGATACTAGACATAGGCTTTAGATACACACATGCTAGGAGAACTACATTAAACCATCATGAGTCTAAGTAAGGCCTGAGACACCTAGCTAAGAGTCACATAAAGCATGACACACACCCTGAGTATATTGCATCACATTTGCCCCTTTTGTTTACTTTTTCTCGACAATCTAAGAAAAAGTTCCTCAACCAAACAAAGGATTGTAACCTTGGCGACAAGTATAAGGTCGAGGGAACACAAGTAACAACATACATTTTTGATCAGCCCCCACCCTCACTCTTGCTTGCCACTTGGGTCACAAAAGCTTGCACATTATAGTAGTTCATGCAATCTCCTTCTTTCTCAACAATACTTATGGAGTATCTTTTTCTCAAACAATACTTATGGAGAAGATCCTCAAACAAATATCCCATTTGAATGAAGGTGACCTCCTGTTAACATCCACAGAGTACAGTCGTAGAATGCATGGTAATGAGTGATTAGAGGTGATTAGGCTTCATGATTTACTTCAACGGTTGTAACCATGGAGGGAGTACAGTTGTTGCAGGTTTCATAGGGTTTGAGCCACAAATAGCCCAAGCGATTACAGGCCTTACGGGGTTTGTCGAGCCGCAAATGGCTCAAGATCGGCCTCACCACTCTAAGTTTTGAGCCTCATAAATGGGTTTTGAGCCTCAAATGGCTTAGGACTCAAAGGTGCGAGGTTAACACGTGCCATTTGGGACCCGGTTAGGAGCACCTCCTAATTCTGGGATTCTCCTATCCGCTCTTATATGGTTAACACAAGTGCTATTTTTGACACATGTAGAGTGGAACAATAGAGGAGAGATGAAAAGGATAGTGAAGATGCCTTGGCACCCTATGGGCCCAAGATCCTTATGAATGTAAGGAAAGAGAGATTGCAAAAAGGAAAAGGGTTAGCCCTCCCTTCAAAAGGTGACTTGTATAAAAGGCCAAATGGGTGACTTTGGTCTTCATTGTTGAATGCACAAGTTTGGAATACAAGCTCCCTCTTCTCTTCCAAGAGTGTCTTTGGGTATTCTATTGTTTCCCTTGTAGTGCCTTTGTGTTTGCCACTCTATCCCCTTCACTCTCTCCTTCCCTCCTCCTTCTCCCTCCCTTCTCCCCTCTCTTCTCCCTTCTCCCCCTTCCCTATTTCTCTTGTGGAAACACATTGCAACAGTCGGGGAGCCTCTTGAGTGACACATGCGGATGGCTCGTGCTTTGCATTGCTCTCACAAGGAGTAGCTTGGGGAGCTCCATCGGCATTCCTTCAAGATCTCCACGACACATGAGTCACCGTTGAGACTACACATCTTTGGCACCACTGTCGGGGAGTTCAAGGTATGATTTTGCATTGCATTTTCTTTGTCTTGTAATCTACCCATTGCACATTGTTTCAAGCTTAACTTGGAGCTTTGTTAGTGGAGTTGTAGGAGAGGAATGAGGAAGGAAGTGTAAGTTTGGATGGAAAAGAGAGGAAAATGGTCATTTTCTGTTGGAAAGCATTTTTGAGCATGGGAAGCTTGTTTTTTATGTTTGTTAGTGTTTTGAAATGATAGGAAGATAGTTTCTAAGATTGCTAAGGTGTTTGTGCTAGCAAATCCTAACGAAAGCACTGAAAAATGGAGATGGAAATTGGTGCTCCTAGACATTTTCTATCCCCACGGGTCATCCCCATAGTGTTAACCCACTGACCCGTCGCCATAGCACTATCCTATCGGTCAAACCTATGTTGACCCATGGCCTTAGTCCTTATTCCCATGACCTAACTTTTAATTGCCACTTAGTGTACCGATAATCATGATGCGTTCACATAATTATGATTATGTTATATTGTTGACATGACTTCTTTGTTGCTTTGATAGTTCATCCTCCTAATTACAATAAAAGGGTGCTTACAAGAAGATGTTAGAAATGCTATATTCAAGATCTGTGGTATTGTGAGGTATGCTTACTATCAAATCGCATTGATTGCATTTTCTTCAATTTAAGCTAATTAATCTGTAGACTGATTATGAAAATATCTTACATGGACATGTGAAATAGGTGGATATCTTAAAAAGAGATCTCCATATCGAGCATCGAGAAGGCTAGGGTGGAATCCATCAAAGTATGCTTGCTTGAGAAGCACTTTCCCTCGAGCATTATGACAACTCAAGTCCACTTGCTTGTGCACATAGTTGATGAGGTGGCTATTGCAGGTACCGTTCATAGTCGATGGATGTTTTTTCTCGAGCAGTTTATGAAAACTTTAAAGGGATTGTAAGACAAAGAGCAAGACCAGAAGCAAGTATGGTAGAGGGATGGCTTATGCAAGAGTCATTAGTATATATCACAGAGTTTCTTGCATCCACGGATCCCGATATGCCACAAGCTTGGCATAACAAGGATGATGATTGCATCGTTGGCAAGGTTCCCCAAGGAAAAGGGATTGAAAGAAAGATGAGCAAAGAGCAAATGGAGAAATTCAATAAGTTTTGTATCCTCAATAGCCCTGAGATGCAAAAGTGGATTAAGAGATATGAAGTGGCCAAAGCAGAAAGAATAAATGCAAGGACGAGATTCAAAGTAATGTACAGGCGATCGCAACCATATCCACGGGATCTGGCTCTTCTCCCCAATCACATGTCACTTGATTGGCTACAACTGGCTCTACGTAAAGCCGAACGCGATGGAGAGACAATAAATGAGCGCGAGCGAGAGTTATCATCTGGATTTATGATGCATGTAAGTTTCTTACCTTTTGACATAATTAAGTAATTATTTGTGGCAATATATGCTATAAAATAGATGCATCTTCATTATTATAATGATGCTCTTTTATAGTACGAAAAGTACAGTGCATTAAGGTCATATGGACGACATTTTTGCGTGGAACGCATCGATTCAAAGAGAGTCACGTATGATTGTGGAGTCATGGCTAACTTCACACAAGATAGCCGAGCAAGTGCTTCGGATACCAATCTTCTCTCCTCACAGTTGGATTATTGTGGAACCATATGCGACATCTATGAAGTTGATTTCAGACGATTTAGTATTTTCATTCTTGATGTAAAATGGTTTAGAACTATTTACAACGGTCCCCATGTGACAATGAGAAAAGATAGTAGCGGTTTCTTTGCAATAGATTCCACCAAACATTGGACCGATGAAAGTGATACTTTTGTTCTTCCCGAGCACTGTGAGCGGGTGCATACTAATGACTTAATTAATCAAAGCTTTCGTTTTTAAAGAGCCATTGATACATGTACTTGAGCATAATTTCATATATACAATTGACGACATTTGGCACCCATCTTCAATATAGGTGGTTTTTCATCCGGATCGTTTTGATCCAAGATGGTGGTACGTGATCCAAGTTGCACCACGAAGTAAGAAAATTTTTGAAGATCGAGATGTGGATATGGAGATGCCACTACCAATGCTGGATCCAATTGATCCCAATGAATCTAGCGAAGAAGATGAAGATCACAATATGAGCCAAGAGGAAGATGCGCATAATGACATCACACGGGAGGAAGATGGAGATCACGATATTGAGGAAGAAGACAACGATCATCAAGAATCACCACACTTTATTGAAGAATATGATCAAGTACTTTTAGGTGAACATATGATGCTAGAGTATGATGATGATATAGGAGATCAACTCGGTATAGAGTTAGAGATAGACTTGTTTGGCACCTTAGACTTGGCTCAAGATGAAACAGTTGATGTAAATGCTCTTAATTGATTTTTTTTATCTCAAACTTGGACATGAATATATGAGCTTCAAAGGCTTGATGTACATGCTCTCATATTTTTATTCTCTATGAGATCAAACATGTATGAAAATTAAAAAAATTTGTCATTGGAAAAAACTAACTTTTAAGGCCTATATGAGTAAAAAACCTCTCTGGAAAACGTCGCTATAAAATAGTATCTCAGTGTCGCTATATAGTGACCTTTATAATGGTTGCTATATAGTGACGTTTGTCTAGCGTCGCTATATAGCGACGCTTTACAGAATGCGCTTTTCATACCGATGATTAGCGCCCCGCATGCACTAAACGTTGATACGTAAATGTCGTAATAGGATCCATGTGTAGTAGTGATCCACACCAAAGAAAAGCCCAAGTGAAATGATTAATATTGAGTGTGATTAATTGGACAATGTAGTTGCAAATGTTACTATTTCATTGAACTTTGAAAACCTTTGCAAGTGATAACAAACTTTTAAAGAAATGATATATTTTATAATCTTATGTGTTATTATTGATTACAAGAGTTTTGCAAATAAGTAAATGTGCTGGGGATGGACAATTTGCTTGTTTTAATCATACTAAAGATTAATAAATTCATGTTATGATTTTTGTAACTATGCAATGAACGTTTATTCAAATTCATTCACTTTCATATGTTGTAACTATGAATAGTCTTTGATTCTTGTATTGCTACCCATTCCATTCAAAGTTTTGTTGTGGTTATCTATTACAAATAAATTCACATTGATTTTCTTCTTTAAATTCATTGTAAAACCCGACAAAAATTTATCTTTTAATTGTATGAACAGGAAGTAAGCAACCTATTCCCAAAGAAAAAAATGACAAAGTAAACTTTAACAATAGACTGAATGTGTTCAAGAACATGCAACACACACCACCCAATGGCCATCCAATGCCAAAGCAATAGTACCATTCAAAGATAGCTTTTAGGGGGGGGAAATTCTCTAGTGTCTCTTAGGATGAGGCACCTATCAGATTGTGCACCAAATGGATTTGTTATTTAGGGTAAGTGACTTTGCAAGTATGGTATGTATACAAAGTAAAAAACCCCAAATATCGTGCATTCTTGAAAGGAGACTTTACTTACAAGTTTTGTTCCCATACATTTACTTCGCTCATTCCATCCACTTATATTCATCAATTTGTAAATTTCTTACAAATTTGAGAATTTTATAGAGTGGAGTGGGCAACACATGTGGAAATTTGAGAATTTTATAGAGTGGAGGGGGCAACACATGTGGCAAGTGGACCAACTAAGGGGGAACATCAAAATTGTCTTTGCTTATTGATGCAACCACTTGTATCATTAAAGTTTAACCTTTTGAGAAAAACCTTTGCTTGTTGCCGAATCATTCACTGAGTACATACGTTCCTTGGGATGATGGATGATAAACTTTGGGAAGTTAAATGTTTCCAACGTTATGGGAACTACTACAATTGTCATAATAAAGGCTGCAAGCGATGAAGGTATGGGAGATCTCATCATAGTTTTCTAACTTGGGCTAAAAGCACCCTTTTTTTTTAATAAATGGTTCCTGACTCTTCAAAAAGTGGGCTATTTTGTATCCATTTGGACATCCATTCCAAGAGTAGGTCGCGATTTTTCGTGTGGAACCGATCCGCACTTGAAAGGCTTAGGCAAACGAGGAACATGGTCGATGGCACGTTTACGATTCACTCATGAGGAAGTGGAGCTCTCATGGTCTCCAGGCCATGAAGGAGAGGGTCAGATGATTGTTTCATTGCTCTACCTAAAAGTGCCAATTACAAAGAGGCCACAGCAACTGGTAAACCAATCCATCGACGAGAGCACCCGCCTTCACGTCAAGCGAGCTCACGACTAACCGCTACAGACAAAAGGAAGCACCCTAGATTTATCATTAGGTGGCTTCCCTCCATCAGTGGTGGTCATCAACAATTCTTAAGGTTTAGCCGTAGCTTTAATGTTCTCCAGGACTAGCTATTGCGGCAGCCTCTTTGTTACTCCTTTGTTAGCACCTCCAGCTAGAGCAACACAACAATATTCTATCGACGAGAGCACCGGTTTTCTCTTCAACGTAGACTTCACGTCAAGCATTGTCTCTGTGAGACCCTCGAGAAAAGTTGCGTCCAACTATAGACCATGTCCTACTGTTTTGTGCCTGTGCACTAGTCTCCATGGAGTACCCTATCTGCACTTGTCATCTCCTTCTATCTACCACATCTCTACATCCCATGTCAAGTCCACCATTGGAGCTATGGCTAGACCTCGAGAATTATTGATGACAATCACTGCTAAGGGGGAAGACGATGGAGCGCGATAGCATAAGAGACTCTAGCTAGCTTGAAGAATTGGTTTTGGTGGGCGCTAAAGATTTTACTGCCTATGGATGGGCATCTTCTCCTCCTTGCAAGAGGCATTGGCTACTCTACAGCAGTTTTGAGCTGTGCACCTTTTCGGCTAACGTATATGAAGCTCTGATAGAAAATGTTAAAGCTCTATGTTGTCCTCCTTGCATCACCCACTTTACCCCCATACTCTCATGGGAGAGAGCGTTTTGCACAGCTAGCCCCAACGCCGTCCATGTGCTTCATTCACTGAATTCTTTCATGGGACGTACTTCCTCCCACCACCTGCTCAAGAGCATTCCACATGATAAATTGTGGCCTCTGCTTGGAATGGATATCCAACCGTATGCAAAGTAACCCACCTTCCAAAGCCTCAAGAACCATACGCAAACCATACGCTTCTCTTTCATTAACGCTAAGCCTGATCACGATCAGGGCCTGAATTGGCAGAGACTCAAGAGCCTCGACAGTGTAGCTCTTGTCGAAAGCATCGAGCTGCCTGGCATGTGAGCCATTGAGAGCGATGAGACATTTTTTATGCAGTGCTTGGACAATTGGTGCAATGAATTGCTTGAAGACGGACAGTCTTGAGAATATGAAGAGTTACCGACTCTTCAACTTTCGCTTTGAAATGTTATACTAGCCATCCCCTCTACTTGCCACTTGTCATCAACCGCTACCAGGCCATGCACGAGTATCATGTGTCCTAACATATCATCTCTTCTCTTGCTTGTGTGCGGTACATATCATGATATCTCCCTGATTCCCGAGTCCCCACCTGCCATGTGTGCTTCCAATCCCCACTTTCTTGATCGACACCTCCCAAGTGTTCTTGCTCGCCCCTGGGAAAGTGGGTAGAACACACTTCCCTAATCGAGAAGCGATAGAATTAGAGGCTCACACTTACTACCACATATCATCACCTTGCATGCCAACTTGCCCAAAGCTAGTAGAGAATAATCAATATCGCACTTCCCTCATTGACAAGTGATACATGAGTCATAGCCTGCTAGTTGCTCACTGTATTCCCGCTACTTCCTTCCAAACCTCCACTAGGTTAAAGGGGCCAGATGCTCCAAAGTGTTTACAATGGCCAAATATGTGCACCTATCCACCCCCTCTTCTGCGTAGCCTAAGTCAAAGCCTAAATCAATACTACTCTCCCAACTAGAGAGGGCCCCTACTACTTCATCTTCTCTAAACTTTTTGATGCATTGGCTGTCAATCAAAAACAAATATTCTCTATTTTCATTGAAACCATATGGAGTGTATCACATCAAAACCTCATCCGTCATACCTTCCTCCTCTTCTTCCTCTTTTGGTTATCCTGTGGATGATGTTCTGCCTGCTTCTTTGAGCACCACAGCCACCTCTGCCATGTGCTCCACTTCTACTGTGTGCTTTTCCTTGTCCAATGTTGCACTAGACCAATCTGGTGCAAGGGTGGATTTTGCAGAAACATTGAGATTCTCTTCAACTTCAACATCTTGTTCTGCTACTAGCAGAAGACTTGGCTCTACCTTGGTGAATGGAGGTGCATCTGTGTCCTCAATTTCTAGAAAAATTACACAATAGGCTATTTCCAAGGATACAAAACGGGTTCCTATAGGACCCACTTGCAGATTTAACTCTTCATCCTTTGAAATTCTTCTAAAATTTTTTGGACTAAGGGATTTACAAATTCTCTGCAACCTATGCCTAAAAACAATATCAGCCTTACTTCCACCATTCCCTTGTGCCAGACCACACTCACCACTTTTCTGTTCCTTGGAGCTCAAGCACCTTAACTCCATCGTCCCCTTGCACCAACTCCGAGACTCTGTTATCCCCATTCATCGAACTATTGGCAGAACACTCATAGAAGGAGCATCGATGTTGCTTTAGACCTTTCTCCATTCAGGCATTCCTACCTACCACCGACTCAGCACACATGCAACACTCGGCACCTTAACAAGCAAATTCCAGCTAATCGCCTCATTTATATGTTTCATTTAGCATCGTGTCAACTATGAGACTTTGTTATTCCCATTCATCACACTACCGAAGACCATTCAAGGAAGGAGTAGTGCTGGCACTTTATACCTTTCCCTACTTGAACATTCCTACCTACCACCAACTCAGCACACATGCAACACCCAGTACCTCAATAATCACCTCATTTAGATGTTTCACTGTAGCATCCTGTCATTGAAATAATCCTTTCAAATGTCTAGGGTTAGAAGCCTTGTGTACAAAAGACAACATAACATGCCACTATTGGATGCCTTGCCATGTGAACAACATAATGAGTCAGGTCAAGCCACTCAACACAAGTAGGGACGGTGATGGAAGGTACAAAAATTGAATGATATTTGAGTAAGATCAAGGGATCCCCTTGTTTAAGTTTAATTCTAATAAATATAGGGATAACAGAAAGTTTCTAACTGGAGCTATCTTGGATTTGAATCTCACCATTTGATCTCTCTCATCCACTCATAAGAAATGCAAATCACACATTGAAGTAAGATCTAAAACTACAATCATTCACACCATTATCGATGGTCTTTATAATGACATTTACATTAAAAAGAGTTTTTGAATTCTTGAAAGCATCGAAGGTTCATGCAATATTTGTGTCAATAAGAATATGTCAAAATTATCATCTATATTTCCATTGATATTGTTGGTGTACAGATATATGAATGGACTCTACCATTTGGTGAGATGTGAGTAGAGTTATGTTGACCATGATATCGTTTAGAGATTTAGGTTTTTTTGATATAGTGAGATGAGTGAAATTTGGGTGGTGTGGCTGTAATACATGAGCATTTTGTAACAAAAGAGGGTATCTTTGTAATAGAGAATTGAGCATATGGGTAAATGCATGCTATGGTTTAGTACTCTTTTTGGCAAAATATTTATTGTTCTATTTGAGTTAAAACTAGTTATAGAGCATTTTGGAACTTTGAGAGTACCTTTGGATTCTATCCCATGGATGTTGACTAAAAAGTACATGTGGGTATTGGCAATAAAGTGTGTTTAGAAATGAATGAGTACTAAATTGTTGTATTATTTTTGCCAATAGTATATACACCATAGCTTGCATTTACCTATCTTGTTACAAAAGAGGGCATCCCCATAATAGAGAATTGAGCTTCATGAGGATTTCTCTCCCTTTGTGAATTCTTGAGCATCTTCATTGTGGTATCAAAGCATAAATGGAATAGATCCATACAGCCCAAATGGGGACTCCTCTATGTACTCAAACACGTCAAGGTTGAAGATACTATAAGGTTATGAGACAATGTCTAGGTTGTACTTGGGTTTCAAAGCCAAACTGGGTGCATGTTTAGGAATCCCATACACATGTTCTACTTGATGGAAAGAAACACCAAGGCTAGCAAATTGATCAGGACCATATGGTCTCGAGTCAATGTGAGTTGAAAAATGTTCTTCCTATTCATCCCCCTCATTCTTTTCTCGTTAGTTGGTCAAAGTGAAACAACCCTTTACTGTCAAAAGATACAAGATGTGGTCCTTGCCTTCATGCAAATGAATCTCTAGCAACTGATATTTTACAACTACCTAGATAACCATTTTTCATTTGAAGATAGGGGAAATTTTTTGGTTTTATCTAACATTTATCTATATATAAACCTTCCTATGGGAAAAAACTTCTACTTTGTTCCGCCTCGCTTGTCCTAGTTTTTTCTATATAGGAAAATTGATATAGTAAAAGACTCCTATTTTGTTTTACCTCTATAATCCTAATTTTTTCTAAACAAGAAACTTGAATAGGAAAAAACTCCTATTTTGTTTTACATGTGATTTTCCTAGAAGACTCTACATAGGAAATTTTGGTATAGGATAGACTTCCTATTTTGCTTTAAGCGTGATTTTCATAACAAGAGTATCTAGTGCAGCAGTGAGAAGTTACTCTTGACGTAGTAGTAGGAGTGCTCATCTATTTGTGTGGACGAAAAGGAAAGTAAGCTAGGGGGTAGTTTTCATAAAAGGACTTCTTTTTGCTTAAATTATTTGAAAGATTCTAGTCAAAGCCAAGTTGCTATATGGATTTTGTTGGAGCCAAGGTAATGCTTAGACCACATTGTGTTCGAAAGGAAAACAGATGCTTGGAAAGCAAGAAAAACAAGGTGGCAAGCCAATAGAACCCCTCCTCGAATGGAAATTCGAAACCTTATCGTGGGGAATAAGCCATGGCTGAATGAGGCCTAAAGAGATGGTACATGTGATGACTAATTAAGAAAGGGGTACAAAATATTGAGGATATTTATTCATGAAACCGTGTGTATATCTAAACAAGCAACTTACATGATCTAACCCATGCTTTAAATTCAAAAATAGTCAAATAGGGTAAAGGGGCTAGTAAAGAGGCAGGTGCCTTTAGAATTTCAGCATCCTCTCCTATTTTCTCCATGGAAAGATCCAATAAAGAGGCATGAAAAAGGAAAAATATATTTATGTGTCAAGCTCTTATGAAAAGGTAAGTTAGTCTAAATGTGGCATAGTCTCGGCATGGTAATGGCCCACCAATGCCTTTAGTATTGGGCATGCAGGTTTTCCAACCAGTTAAATTTTTTTCTCATTTTTTAATGAAAAATTTCCATTCATGCGATGCCCTTACATTTTGAAAAAGATAAAAACAAGGTGAATGATATTTAATCATTCATAAGGACCGCCCAAGATAAAAAAAGCAAAAAAGAATACCTTGGAGATGGTGTGTAGGAAGACTCCAGGAGATAAAGGAAAGATGGGGAGACAGAGAGAGAGAGAGAGAGAGAGAGAGAGAGAGAGAGAGAGAGAGAGAGAGAGAGAGAGAGAGATGGAGGATTCCAAGGGAAAGAAATAAAAAGTGGAGACAAAGGTGGAGGATTCCAAGGGAAAGAAATAGAACGTGGGGAGGTGGACCAATCATAAAATTTAGACTTTCACAAAAAGAAATCTCTTAATTTTGGCTTTCATGGAACACACCTTGGTCACTATACCCTTCCCCCTTGGGACAAGCCAAAAACCATAGGCACAAAAAGTTAGGGGTGTACAAAACTGTCTGATCTTGACTTTGTGCACAGATTTTCCCATTGCAAACACTTTGGAGCATCCAATCTTGACTGTGTGGGAGGACATACATGAATCTAGTAATTTCATGAGGTCCAACTAAGATTGGAGGTAGAGAGGAAGCAAACTCGTCTAAGAGTTGAGACCCCTGCGGCAGCCTCACCTCCAATAATTGATCAGATCAAAAGCTCCATCAATATTTTTCAACCGGAATATGATTAAAAAGTTGCTTACCACATTGTAGGTTCATGATATGTTGTCAATATGAATGATTTTATGTTCTTAGTTTGAGATTAAAAAAGATTTTGCTGATGTTATCACAACCTTTAGGATGTCATTGAAGTTGATACTTTTGTGACACGATGTGGGGGTCAAGGTGACAACATCGGCATGGACTCAGCACTAGGACACTACATGGTAATGTTCTATCGCCATAGTCTAGTGTGCTTCCATACTTCATTCTCTCCTTATGGGAAGGAGTAGATGATAAAGTGTAGGGCACTTTTAAAGCCAGTCTCTATTGTGCCTTTACCCCCATCTCCATGCAAGTGTATTTTGGTGAGGTGGTATTTGGCACTTTTCACTTTTGGAGAGAGAATAACAAGAAGACTTATTGCAGATGTTGATTTTGGTTGCTTTGGTAGGTGTTTACGATGCCACGCAGCTTGTAGAAACATTCGCAGAATCATTGTCTTGTCATCTTAGAGAAGAGCAACAATATTAGCTCAAGGAAAGCAAGGAAAACTTTTCTAAAAAGTGCATTAGTTGGTGTATACAAGGAAGATCTTATAGACATATCAAAATTTAATACATGCTTTTCTTTCTTCCCAGACATTGGGTATTTTTCAATATTGTTGAATTTGAATATGTTAAATTTGTGTTCTCATTGTAAACAATTTTTGTGCTTCCCCCGTCTGGCCCAAAATTGTGCCTATGTGCGCATGCCCTCTTTTGAGGCCTTTTTTCTTAAATTGTTTTTAGGGAAAGCATCCCCCATGGTGTATTAGGTAGCAATACACCATCGGGGATTCTTCCCAGCAAAAAATGTTTCAAAAAATGCCTCTGGAGGAGGTATGTGTGAGCAGGCGTGACGGGGGTCTCTGTCTAGCCCAATTTTGTGCCTACACATACATATTCCCTCGGGGGGCATTTTTGAAAAATAAATTTGGGGGCAGCATCCCCCATGGTTTACAAGGCCTAAATAATTAAAAGTATGGATATTTTGATGCAAAATATCATGCCCTTGATTGGGACTTTCTTGAAAACTTCCTTTGATGTGCAAGTCCTAATTTCATTAAGAACATACTAATTTGCTCAAAATATTATTAACAAATTAAAAACATTCAGAGAGAATATTAAATTATTGCACAAACACTCTATGGAGATCCAAATTATCAATATTAATTATAGTTTCCAAAGGTATTGTATTACTAGAAAATATTTTCAACCATCTTTTCACAAAATTTCTTTTGATAACCAAAATTGGTGTCCATAGTCAATACAACAACAAAAAACCACTGAATGATACACCAAACTTCCTGTGGCCTAAGTAGCGGGTTTTTGACTCTGATCCCCATCTTTCTAGCTGCATGTCTTTTGTCATCATTGTAGCCCTCTTGGCAAGGATTACGCACAAGTTCATGTCCTCAAGAAGGGACACGAGAGCCATTTCTGTTGCCTCGTGTAAGGCGGCCAGTCCAATTGATTGAATATGATAATCAGGGCCTGTAGGATTGCAAAATCTCTTTGACCAATGGAGTGAATGGATCTCTCTTTATTAGAGGCTCTACGCTCTTTTGATACTTCTTGATCTCAAAAAGCCCCTTCATTCTAGGCTTTCTACGATGCCTTTGTCTAGGGATGCCTCCACCTCCAACTCTTCTGCCTCCACCTCCACCTCCACTTCCAACCAACCACACCTTGTCTATCACCGCCTTTACCTTTGCCTTTTGATGTTCTTCAATTCTAGCAAAATTTTTCCACCCTATCTAGATTGTGGAAGGTCCTGAGTGGTTGCACAATGTTGGTTGTAGTTCCTGGTTCTCCATTTATTGCCTGCTTTGTTGAGCCAGTTGAATCCTTATCAGCTTGTATCTTCTTGCGCTTTGGCCCCCATTCTTCCAATTTGCATCTTTCGTGCTCTTATTCTTCTCTCCTCGAGTTGGTTCAGCTCTTGCTGCTCCCACCTCTGGCTGTCTCTGAGGGTTTTATTGTTCCCCATCGTATCCTTCTTTATCGTCTGTGTGTTCATCACTTTCTAACCTCTCCTTGTTATTGCATAACCATGCGGGCTAGCCGTAGTTACTCTGAGGGGTGTGTGCGGGTAAGTTAGCCGCAACGATTGGCGGTTCAGTCCTCCAAGTGGTTGAGTCTTCAATGGTCTCTAACCAACAAACGGTTCTTGTATGAATGTTATTACTAGCATTCCGACTCTATTCTTTACGCAGTTTGTTGAGAGAGCTCTTGCTCCAAAATACAGAGTTCTTTAGTGTTCTGTCTCTATTCGCATTCTCTCTATTACTTTTGTAGATGTTGTGCATATTGATTTATCTCTGTTTCCCATAGCGTCTGCATGGAGCTATGATGCTACACATTGGCGATCATGATGCGCATTCCTACCATCATGAAAGGGATTCGTGATCTGGTGATTGATTAATCATGCTTCCCGCAAGGTGTTTTGGGCATGCTCTTGTCATGCATCCCTTGCCGTCACTATGGAGGCACTTCACATGGAGGTTTGCACGCAGCTCCATGCACTCCGACGGAGATTCAGGAGGATATTTCTACAGCGATGAGGCACATACGTGGATTTCAAGATGAACTCCAACAGATACGATCTGATCCCCAGCACCCTGCTTACGGTCGAGCGAGTGTGGAATTCCCAGTGAAGGACCTCATCTGGTGGTCTTGGCAGGCAAATTTAGCGGTTGCTATCTTCCCAGTAGGCATGCATGCGCACATGCTTGCAAGTCCCTCTTGACCCTCTAACACCAACGTGGCTACGGTGACGAAGTAGTGATCCCGAGCATGGATATGTCATGTTGCAAGGCTCTCTGAGAGGATTTCATCGGCATCAAGGGATGCCTTCTCATTCAATTTCACCGCCACGTCTGCAGCGGTCAGGACAGTGGGTGCGGGTCTCGTTGGATGGACACTGGGTGTTGAGTGTGTCCTCATCTCCAATAGTGGTTTTGGCGGCTTCTCGCAACTCTTTGGGCAAGGAGCACCATCAAGAGGAGGAGCACCAAACATTGGAGGTGCCGTGATGGCGGGCTAAGTAAAGTATGCCAAGTTTTCGAAAAAAACATGGGATGACCTAGATACTCATGTCCAACAGTTTGAGAAGGTGTATGCAGTCCAACAATCTACCACCCTTGGTACCACTCTGACAAGGGATAGTTTTTGAGTCAACTTAAGTAGGCAAGGTGCTTCATGGTGGCTTGCAGAGTATGCAGTGGATCACTTCACCACATATGATCTCGTCCACAAAGCATCCTTGAGACGGTTTCATCAAGGAAAAATGATTCCACAAACTCTAGATAGATTGTGCCACTTGGATTAGGGAGATCAGGATGTGGAGGATTATGCATCCAAATTCAACTTACTCATGCAACATGTGCCACAAGCGAGACAGCCTACTCGATGACTATTTCATTTCGAGGCTGTTGGTCTTGGAATCTGTCTTGGAATCTGTGGACAGCATTGGCCATAGTGGATCGGACACAAACGACAGTCACGGCGGTCATGGCACAAGTAGTGCAAGCAGGGGAGTCTCTACATGGGAGGATAGGCAAGAACCACAAATCCTCAAACCAAGAAGAAACTAGCAAAATCTAAGAAGTCGAATGATAACGATGAAGATTCGGACATGGCTAGCTCTGACGAAAGCTCTGAAGAAACCAATTCAGAGGAGTCCAACTCGAAAGCGGGGCGAAGACCCGACGAGCCTCTAAAGGGGGCAAGGGCGGTCCAATGGCTTCTGAAGAAGGATCAGTATCTAAAGGTTTGAAAGGTATCTGGTGCACTCAGTGCCGCAATCCTGGTCATTCCGCAATCAAGTGTGCCCTTAATGCCAATTGGTGTGCGATTTGCTTGACAAATACCCACAACACAGTGGGATGCCACTATAATGGGCATGGCCAAAGAGTGATTGGTCAGCCTGCCGCCGCAGGATCTAGGTGCATCTTTTATGCAAGAAGAGCTATCGCAATAGTCGTTCCAACGAGGCAGGGGCGGCGATGGCCATGGACGTAGATGCGGAGGTGGAGGTCATGGTCAAAATCAATTGAAAACCTACCTGTTCTGCTTGGGCGAAGGCCATTGGCGAAATGAATGCCTGGATGCTCAAGAATGGGATCGGCAGCGAGCGGAGCGGCAAAATATGACAGGGAAAATTCCCAGCACTTCTATGGTGCACATTGTTGAGGATGACCTATTGGTGTGCCCAGAGATTAGCATAATCACCCATGTGGGTACAAAGCTATAGGGGCCGACCCTTAAGAAAGGCGACAAGCTACTGGATTGGCCAGCACAGGAGCAAGTACGACGACAAGCCTACGAGTTGGTGACAAAGGAGCCACCATTGATGCAACTGGCCGAGTCCGCAAAGTAGCCCATTGGGGCAGGCAAGGTGTAGTTCGTGGAACTGGTTGTCCAATCGGAGTCGGATGCACAAGGCAAGTTCATACTTCACTTACCAGGGAATGGCCCAAAGGGTGTCAAAGCAGTTCCCTTGTTGGTGGCTAACCAAGCCAAGAAGTAGGCAAATTCTCCGCAAAGGAAGCCAAGGTTGGAATGCATTCTTGAAGAACCGATCCAGATCTCACTAGGGAGATTACTTAACTTGGTTCCTAGATTCCACTGGCAATTGTTGCACTCCCTTCACCCGAAGTCGGAGCCATAATAGGTGGATCTCTACCAAGCAGATTCCTCTCCAGTACTAGTGGTCCCTCTAACAAACATGAGAATTTCGGTGATATCCGCAAAAGCACAAGGTCGATAACCTTCACTCACGTTCTGGTAGATGGAGGTTCGGGGATCAATATAGTCACTTTGAAGACCTGCCAAGAAATGGGATGGATGTCATGGGAACCGATGCCATTCTTTGTCCGTATGGCTGATCAATGCTGAGTTTGACCTATCGGAATATTAAGGGTAGTGGTCTTGGAGGTGGCGGGCATCTCATTCATGGTTTCATTCGTGGTATTCAATATGGAAGCCGTGACACCAAAGTATCGTGTACTCTTGGGTAGGCCTATGTTGCAGCAAGCAAAGGTGAAGCAGACTGGGAGCAGAATGTCATCTCCATGCAGAGAGGCAAGAAGAAAGTTCAGGTTACAATGGGGGTGGCGTCACCTTTGGTAGATGCGGTATGACCCGTGTTGGCTGAGACGATGAACATCACTGACGGACTGGAGGATGAGGAGGAGGAAGCCTTTCTCAAAGCAAATCTAGAGTTGGTTCCAATATTCACCATCAATGTGGAATGCATTATGGAGAGATACATGCATCCGAGTCTTTTGGTGGGTTCAATCAGCATAATTTCAGAGGAGGTGATTGAGCCTCTGCAAGTAGCAGCAGCAGTGGATATGGATCTGCAGGATCTCCTGCAGCAAGAGAGAGAGTTTGAGGAATGCATGAGTTGCATCACACAGGTGCAAGAAGATGCTTTGGATACAGTATATCTAGGGGACGATGGTGCATCTAAGCCAATCAAAATTAGCACGCTGTTGACGGCTGATTTTCGTAGCAAATGGGTAGCCCTACTGAAGGATTTCTCCGATGTGTTTGCATGGGATTATGCTGACATGAAAGGACTAGATCCAAAATTTTACCAGCATCAAGTTAACCTCAAGCCGGATGTGACTCTGACAAATATCCAGCACTATCACATGAATCCACATGTGGCCAAGCAAGTGCAAGAGGAGCTGGAGCGCTTACTGCTGCAGGTGGTATTCTTTGCACCAATCGAGAACCCGGAACAGATTTCTCCTATTGTCATTGTGCCAAAGAAGAATAAGAAATTGTGGATTTGTGTAGATTATCATAAGCTGAATGCGGCCACGATACCAAATCCCTTCCCTCTGTCATATATGGATTCTATGCTAGATGAATTGGCAGGGCATGAGGTATACTCGTTTCTGGATGGGTATAGTGGTTACAATCAAATCATGATCGCTCCGAAAGACCATCCCAAGGCAACGTTCATCACATCATGGGGAGTCTATGTCTGTACAGTCATGTGGTTTGGATTGCTGAATGCTCCGGAATGCTCCCTCTACTTTTTAGTAAGAGCAATGCAAAAGATTTTTGGCTCGTACTTGACAGATTCATGTGGATCTTCCTTGATGATCTCAGTGTGTTCGTAACATTCACCGAGCACCTAGAGCGTTTGTGGAAGTGTTTCCAATAATGTAGAAAGGTATCCTTCAGCTTGAATCCTATGAAATGTGCATTCACAATACATAGCGGCCGACTCCTAGGTCACATAATTTTGGTAGAAGGAATTGCGGTGGATCTGGGCAAAGTGGCATTGATTATGCAAGCGCCTGCTCCAACAACACATAAAGAGTGCTTGCGCTTTTTGGGTCAAGTTCGATGGCATAGAAGACATCTGCAATTTTTGGCTCAATGTATGGTGATTCCTTTGAATGCACTTGCTTATGTGGAACCAAAGGCATTTGTATGGGCCGTAGAGTGCAACCAAACCTACTGGCCAACTCAAAATCCAGCTTTCCAGAGCACCGGTGCTGATGTCTCCAGATTGGGAGAAGAATTTCCATGTATTTGTTGATGCTTTGGATAGAGATATTGGTAGTGTCCTGATGTAGGAAGATGCAAACAAATGGTATCATCGAGTCTATTATGCAAGCCGATAGCTTTCAATTGCCAAAAAGAATTACTCTGTCAGGGAAAGAGAAGGACTAGGCATGATTTATTCATTCCAAAAATTTTGGCATTATTTGTTGGGTCGACCATTTGTATTCCATGTTGATCATTCCGCATTGTTGTACTTAGTAAAATAGCAAAGTCTTATGGGTCGATTGGCACGATGCGTGTTGTTACTGCAGGAATATGATTTTGATGTTATTCATCGATCGGACTCACAACATGTGGTAACAGATTACTTATCTTGACTGGAGTTTGGGAACTGCCAACGGGAGTGGAAGACGAGTTTCTTGATGCAGAGCTGCAGCTATATTTTAGGCGGAGGATCCGATCGAGGTAGAGGCCAAAGTCATTCCGAAAGGCCCGTGGTCATGGTATGATGAGATGCTCTTGTTCCTGTCTACCGGCATAATGCCCAAGTACATGGATAGAGACCGAAGGAAACGATTGGCACTGCAAGCCGATCTTTTGAAGTAGTCTTTGGACAGTTGTACCGGCGACATCTAATAGAGGGGCCCTGCTGTGGTGTGTTAGCCTCATGAGCAGGAGGCAGTGCTGATGGAAGCCCATTGTGAGGTTTCGAGTGGTCATTTTGCAGGGGAACTAACTGCAAATAAAATTTTGCAAGCAGGCTTATGGTGGCCAACCGTGCAGAAGGATGCCCGATGGTTTGCAAAGAGTTGCAACCTCTGCCAGCGGTTGGGCCAACCCACAGATCATGATCGAATGCCACTCAACCCCATTTTTTCATTAGAGCCATTTTAGAAGTGGGGTCTGGACTTCATGGGTCCATTTAAGCCAACAGCTACCCACACACAAAACTATTACACTCTACTAGCAACTGACTACTATACCAAATGGGTGGAATCTTGGGTTTTGCGGGATAACACCGCAAATTCAGTTGTGTGAAATGCATGTACCGCGATGTGTTCACCCGGTTTAGTTGCCCAATTGACATCGTCAACAACAGGGGGACCCACTTTGTCAACAAGGTCATTAAGCGGATGAGTTCCTTCTATACAGTGATTCACAAGAAGTATTCCCCCTATTACCCGTTGCAGGCTAATGGATTGGCTAAATCTACAAATCATACTTTCAAGCGGATTATTTCGTTGTTAGTGAACGAGCACCGCATGGATTGGGATGATAAGTTGTTGGCAGCACTATGGGCTTATCGCACATCATTCAAGGCGGCCACCGGGTGACTCCCTTCAAATTGGCATTTGGCTTTGAAGGTTCAAGCAAGGCAGAAGCGGAGGGTGGATTTGGCTTCAAAGAAAAAATCTTTTGAGCACGGGCAACTAGTGCTTCTATTCAACACTCGACTTGGGCAGATGCTAGGGAAGCTGAAATTGCAATGGTCTGGTCCATTTTGGATTTTTCATCATTGCAGGTCTACATCGTTCTATCTTGTGTATTTGCAAGGGCACATACTTCCACATCTAGTTAATGGTTTTCGACTACGTCCATATCATCATGATGGTAGTCTTCAGTGCCAGACGATGAAGACTTTGAAGGGTATGGGAATAAAGCTCAAATAAAGAGCATCTTATAGACAAGAGTAACCCATAGCAAGATGATGTTACCGAGGTTGCCATGATGCTTACCAAAATAGAGATTAAATAGCTTAAAGGGATTATCACGGATAGAAAAACCCAATATGGTATATGAATTCCTTGAATGGTGCCTTTACTCTAGAGGGAAAACTTAGCTATCTCAATTCACATTATTAGCACAAGCTATCGTAGATTTCAATATTTTCTTCCATTTGAATTGCTATTTGGCTCATACTTGTTAGTATCAACTATCGAACTGATGTGGCTACCACATGCACATCACTTTGCTTGCCATGTGTGCAATAAGCGCACAACAAAACGTGAGTTCATGGGGCTGCCACACAGGGGTTTTAGACTAATGGGTTACAAAGAGAAGAAGATAATGGTTTCTCAAGTTGTTGAAGGTAGACCCCTGGCAAATAATCTTATGGCATGCAAGGGGATGGATAAGTCCCACACTCGAGAGGCACTCTTCACCACAAGAGGACAAGTCAAGTTTAACCCTCAAGTCTAAGGTCCAAGTGGGATAACCCTCTAAGGTCTAGGCTCTATGTTGAGACTAGATGTACCCAAGACCCATCTTGTTCTAAGCATACAAGCATGGTTTATCCAAGGGTTTGGAATAACCAAAGGTATAGACTAGAGCTATAGTAGTTATTCCAAGAAAAGAAATGCTTATAGCAATATTTTGAGAAAATCTTGGCTTTGAGGAAAAGAAAGTTATTTCAAGCATCACTTCTATAGTTGGAGTTGAATGCCAAAGATAGCGGGAGCTAGGCTTACAAGTATAAGCTGAGGGCTCAGTTCCCCAAATACCATATGACTTGTTGGCCTTAGGTGTCATAGGCTAGAGGCTCAGGCATGTGGAATGGGACCCCAATGTGAACCTCAATCTGACTTCTCTTCCTTGTGGTCTAGACCTTAGGACCGTGGATGGGTAGAGGATGGTCCTCATATCTAGGACCTATGGCTAGGTGCTGAGCCACTAGCTCTCCTCCTTGGGGTTTATTTATTATAGGCATATCCATCAATTTCTCATTGTTTGATTGCCATGGTATGGTTTGTTATATTGGCAAGGTGCGGTTAGGAATTGGAGTAGTGTGATCAAATGCTTGCTCAAGATGGTTAAAGGATTTCACATCGGCACTAGAGAGACTCTTGAGTTGTATGAGAATTTGGTATGTCCTCATGATAATCTACAGCTTTAGCCCCAAAATTCTATGAACACACTATTCAAAATTTTTGGACTTTCTCTCTTGGTTTGGACTTTTTTTTGGAGCATATCCTCTCCACTCAACTTCACTTAGTGAGCTAAAAAATTAGGTTTTTTAGAGCACTAAATGGGTCATTTATATACAAATATGGCCTTATTAAGCTAAAAAGTCAAGTGGTGACCTCTAATTTTAAAAAAAATGGCTCAGTGAAGCTATAATTCCCAAACTCGTGCATGGTGCCCCCATCCAATAACTATAATAATAATAATAGTAGTCTCCTAACTCAAGTTCAATTTTAACACTATGAAGTGAAAATATGACACCATATGAAAAGAGTTTGTTGAATTCAACATATAAGTGGTGTATAGATACACCATTTTTTCAAAAAAAAAGATTTTGTTGAATTCAATATATAAGTGGTGTATAGATACACCCTTTTTTTGAAAAACAAACCATACAATAAATTATCTTATTGGTGGTGTATAGATACACCATTTGTATGGAAAAAAGCATACAAAACATTATCTTATGCATCTGAATCTCGTTCAGAGTCATCAGATTCATGTAATGTATTTGCGCTTAATGGGTCAAGTCTTACCAAATGATGTTTAATATGGACATGACTTGGATCAGGGATTGTGATACATTTTTCAACATTGTATCCATGCTTCTTTTTAAAACTTCGTGTCCTCGATTTCCAGTAATGAATAATGCTACTGGCTTCCACCTTTGTTAATCCCTCATTATTTGGAACCCATTCACGTTTCTTTTGCAAGCATCCCTCATAGAGTTGTTTTATTATATATCTTCTCGGGAGATTTTTCAATGGCTTTGGTTCATACCATAAAGCTGTAAATGTTATAGGAGTTCCCTTGTTATCCCTTTCTATCTTAGCAACCTTTGCAACCCAAATCGGGCCACCTTGGTCATCCAACTCTGAACCTGGATCAGATGCCCAAACTGTAACAAATAGACCCTCTTCAATCTCATTAGATGGTATAAACTCTGGTAAGGGTTTGTCTCCCTTCCTGCCACAATATTTTCGAGGTCAAAGGCATTCCTCTGCTTCCTCCATATCTACTAACATATTTATATCCAAAGGAAAACTTGGTGACCTAGCTTGTTCCGGCCAAAAGGATTCACAGTATTCAATGCTCATTAAGTTTTCTTGTCTTTCTAAAGATTGGATAAGTGCTTCAGTTGATTTAATTGTCTCCAAATTCTTAGTTGATTGCTCAGGATATTTCTGCATCATACTTTGAAGATGTTTAATGAAGGCTTTCAAGCCTTTCATTTCATCTATGTCAAGTGATTTGTTTTTTGCAAGAACAAATCTAGTTTCCTCCAATGGAATTATTCGTTGTAATAAAGCATATGACTCACTCCATAAATGATCTCCATCTACTGAGTAGTGCTTCCATTGCATCACTGGAATATTGTTATGCATGTGAAACCAAAAGTAGTGTGGATTTGTGTGTCCTATTAGGGCATCATCTCCTGTTTGTAAATGTGGCTCTATCAATGCTCTCCAATCTACCATCCTCTCTAAGATAGCCACTTCTGATTCTTCCTTGCGAGAACCTCCAATTTTTTTCCCAATTCGAAATAGCATATCCTCCATTGTCAAAACATGTCAAAACATCCATTGCCTTCAACTCACCAGAGATAACACTGAAGATTTGATCCATGTCTTCATGTGTATGGCCGACAAGAAGAAAGCCAACTTCCACTTCTTCAAATATTTTCAAACCAACCAGCATAGAGCATAAAGCAAATATATATTTATTCTTGTTCTCTCTCCAACAATTATCAACTTGTATTCGCAATGTGTTAGGCAAACATCCGTGAGCATCTCTGACCTTTCTTATTGCTTTCATGATGGATGTAACAACCTGGTTACTATCATGGTCATGCAAACTATCAATCCATACATCACAAAAGATTCGGTATCCATGTACTAATACTCCACACAAGTGTGTTTTTAGTCCACGTTTGCCCTCCAATGCCAGTGGGATACGTCTATATCGTGGCAAAGTGGTTGTATTCTGGTCCATGCCATCAATGGTGATGCACATGGACTTATTGACATGTGAAATAGCTTCCTCTGTCCAAGAAGCATACAACTTTCGAGCATCCTGCACATGACGTAAATGGATTGATCGCCATTTAATATATCTTCCTCGCTGTTGCTCACATTTACTATGTTCAATGGCATTTTTTAATTCATCACATGTCTTACATTTTGACATCCTTTGCTTTGATGGTGTCTTGACATGGCAAAAATCTCTACGCCAAGTTTTGTACAAGGTTGATCGTGAAATCATGCTCTCGTCTCTGTCTTGTAAAGTTTTATTAACAGTTTCTAGGACGACCTTCTTTGTCATTCCCAAAGGAAGATGTTGTTGGCATTCGACACGTCCATCTAGCATTGTTTGTTGAAGATGAGGCTACGGTAATGCATGGTCTTCGAGAACTTGCTTTAATGTTGCGGTTGCATTTATAGTGCTTCCATGGCATTTAAGCTTGTAGATATTTCCATGAATTGTATGAATAACTTTTTCTTTCACCTCTGCCCAGATGGTCCAGTATGTGCCATGTGATAGTCCAGTTAACCATTGATATCCTCGATTGCAAATGGGTCTCCCATTAACCATGGGTTTCAATCTAGGTTTACAGTGTCTTTGTGCTCAAATCTTGATTAGTGCCTTGATGAAGAAAGCATGAAAACTCTTGAAGAAGATAGTTATGTCTATTAGGCACTGTCTTACTCCAAATACCAAGGCGTATGGCTACACAATCATCTTTCCCAACTTTTCTAATGCAAAGTCTCTTGCAACAAACTCGCATAAGCATCCTTTTCATATTCTCCTCAGATAGCATCACATGTCTCATTGGTTCTGGAATTGATGCCATGATTCTTCGCCTCTTCACACTCACATACTTTCTTTTTGTAAATAGTGTCTTGCGTTTTCTAGTTGTAAGACCATCAAACCTCGAATCCATTTCCCTTGAATCTTCATCTTTATAATCAAATGATGTGTGGGCTTGAGAATTATTTGATACCTTATAATATCTTGGAAATGGCAATCTGGTAGACATGTTCATTGATGTCAATTTGTTGCCAATGCCTCTTGAATTTTGTGGTTGAACTGGTTCTCCTTCGTAACTCAAGATTCTCCCATCTATATTCTCTGGCATGCTAGCAACAATATTACGAACAACATGACAAGTCTCAGATTCTCTACCCCTTTTGCCTTATAATCGAGTGGTAACATCATGATCATTGTCACTAATATCATCAATTCCTGTTATTGCATCACTTATCCCATCGATCTTTGCGTGTATTTTTCTTTGTGGTCCCATCTTATTATTCTCAACACAAGACAAGTCTTCTATATCAATAAGCATGTTTGAGCCACTTGCAGCACAAGACAAGTCTTCTATACCAGTGAGCCTGTTCGAGTCACTTGCAACACAGGACAAGTCTTCTATACCAGTGAGCCTATTCGAGTCACTTGCAACACATGACAAGTCTTCTATACCAGTGAGCCTATTCGAGTCACTTGCAACACAAGACAAGTCTTGTATACCAGTGAGTATATTTGAGTCACTTGCAACACAAGAAACCTTTTCTACATCAACATCTGTTACTATAATGTCCTCAATACCTGTGAGCATGCCGCTATGATACTCTTGATTACTACTATAGCTTCTTATCAATTTGGATCCCATTTGTGTTATAGTCTTTTTCTTCTGATAATATTCCGTTGTGTCTTCCATGACATTGAAGGAAACTGTCTTGGGCAAACTTGATTTCAAGAAAGCTAACACCCATTTACAAGTACTATGAACTTGTAGTTGAGACATAGTATTATGGACGTCTAATTGTGAAGTACTATCCATTGCATTTTGAATGACACCTGCATAATTATCTCCACTATATAGAGAAAACTCTGAGCATAGCCCTTAAAGTTGCCAATTGCTAAAACTTCTCCGGAGCAAGATAACATCTCTACTTTTTCCCCCTGAAAATAAGTTTTCTTGATATCTTGAAAGTATGTCTTTGGAACAATTTCGTCTTGGTCCCAGAGTGTTCTGTATGCTTGCATATCAAATATGTCACATTGTAAGATATCTCCCAATGTTTCAAAGTCTCCATGTGGATATTTTAAATGTACTTCAGGATTTACAACGTTGGTGATTATCACTACACATCCTCTCTCACCACAACGTTGGAAATGACACACATTCATAGGATCAAGACTATGAATTCGTCCAAAAGCCACCACTTCATTCTTCTTATATAACACCACATCCATACCCTCTCTTAGGGTGAATACCTATTTTATGTACAAAAGTAGATTAGCAACTCAAAATGAACATAATAAATAATCATTGAGCTTATTATTACTTAATAACTTCTATATCAAAACTAGCAGAGAAGACATTAAACCTAAACCCTACATCCTAAACTTTAAATAATTAATACCCTCATTCGTGGTACGCATTGGGTTGCAGTGGATGATTTATACGCCATTTGGATGCATTGCGGTCCTTGTTGGATGCGCTGATAGGCCCAAATTGCCTTGTGGGATGCTATTTTTATGGACGCTTTGCACATGGATGCTATTTTATGCTGAGGGACAGCTTTGACACATTGCAGGTGACGCACTGATAGTGCTATGCTCTCTTGGAAGAGACATTATTGATGCATATGCCAGTGGACAGTGTTTATGCTTGAGTCATTTGGCACTTATTGGCATTTTCTTTTGGGCCAAATTTGCTCATATGGATGCATAGTATATGCACATGAGTCAGATGCTTTGAGTTTTGAGTTTTGGTGATATTTCACTCTATTGTGGCATACACATTTGGGTGCACCTGGTATTTGGTGTGATTCTCTCTTGCAGGCACTAGCATTTGGGATTTTGCTTTATTTGCATCATGGCATCCTCTTCCATGCCTGAAAATGAGTTTTTCAGCATTAAAAAGTTTGATGGGACAAACTTTTCTTTGTGGAAAGAACAAATAAGGGATGTGCTTATTCAAAAGAAGCAGATTAAACCCTTGGCAGGGATTGAAGCTAAGCCTGCGAATATGTCTGAGGATGATTGGAATGAGTTGGATGCATTAGCAAAGTCTACTATTAGACTTCATCTTGCAGAGTCAGTTTATTTCACAGTAGTAAATGAGCAGACTACGGAAGATTTGTGGAAGAAACTATGTGCCACTTATGAGAAGGAAACTGCCTCTAATAAAGTTTACCTCATGAAGAGGTTGTTTGAGCTGCAGATGAAGGAAGGGGTCTCCATTGCTTCTCACTTGAATGAATTCAATATTATTTTCAGCCAGCTTCAGGCTCAGAAAATGAATTTTGATGCGGAGACTAAGGCAATATTTCTCTTATGTTCATTGCCATCCTCATGGGATACCTTCCGTACAGCTGTCAGTAACTCTGCACCTGGTGGAGTACTGAAATTTGATGATGTTGTGGGTAGCTTGTTGGCTGAGGAGATTAGACGGAAGTCTATGGATGGCAACAAGCAGGATGCAGCCTTAAATGTGCAAAGGGGTAGATCACAGTTCAGGGGGAAGTCCCAAGAAAGAGGGAAGTCTCGTAGCAAATCCAGGGCACGGAACATTGAGTGTTACCACTGTGGCAAGAAGGGCCATATGAAAAAGGATTGCTACAAGCTGAAAAGAGAGCAAAAGAATAAGAAAAAGAATGCAAATTGGGGTGCAAATCAAAAGGAAGAGAGTCCAAGGGAGGACAAAGGAAAAGTGAAGATCGAGGAGATCAATGCAGTCACACGTGATAGTGACAATGATGTTCTCTTCATGTCTAGTTTATCTGCAGAGTTGCTTACCACTTCAGATGATGCATATTCCCAGGATTGGATTTTGGATTCTGGTGCTTCATTCCATGTTACTCCCCATAGGGAATGGTTCTCCACTTATGATAGTGGAAAGACAGGTTGTGTGCATCTTGGAAATGACTATGCATGTGACATAGTGGGAGCAGGTGACATAAAGTTTTCTTTTGCAAATGGGTCTGCATTTGTTTTGAAACATGTGAGACATGTGCCTAAGTTGACCAAGAGTCTTATTTCAGTGGGTCAGCTAGATGATGCTGGTTTTCACACCACTTTTGGCTTTCAGAGTTCGAAAATTCAAAAGGGCTCTATGCTTTTGGCTAGGGGTGCCAAGTGTGGGACTTTGTATCCCTTACATGTATCAGGGGTATTTGATCATGTTGTTGCAATAACCGAGCAGCCAAGCACTTCTTTGTGGCATTGCAGGTTGGGGCACATGAGCCAGAATGGAATGAAACTCTTATGCCGTTTGGGTTATGTACCGCATTTGAGTTTCTCTGATTTTGAATTTTGTGAGCATTGTCTCTATGGAAAGCAGACTAAATCAGCCCATAAAAGAAGGGGAAAGAAAGAGTTTGAAATGCTTGATTTGGTGCATTCAGACGTATGTGGTCCCATGCCTACACGGTCATTAGGCGGGGCCAAATACTATGTGACATTCATTGATGATGCAACTAGGAAAGTGTGGGCTTATGCTATAGCTCGGAAGAGTGATGTATTCCAGGTATTTCAGAAATGGCTGGCCTTGGTTGAGAATCAGTCAAGTAGAACGCTTAAATGCCTACGGACTGATAATGGTGGAGAGTATCTCTCTCATGACTTTTAGCATTTCTGTGATACACGTGGGATTAAGAGGGAGCTCACATCCCCTCGTACTCCAGAGCAAAATCCAGTTGCAGAAAAGATGAATCGTACCATTCAAGAAAGGTTGCAATGCATGCTTTCCAATGCAAGTCTTTCTGGTGGTTTTTGGGCTGAGGCAATGAAGACTGCAGTGCATGTGATCAATAGATCACCTAGTAAGAGTTTGGATGGTGGTATTCCTGAAGAGGCATGGAGTGGCAAGAAGCCCTCTTACTCTCATTTGCGTATATTTGGGTGTGAGGCATATGCACATGTGCCAAAAGAGCTTCAAAAGAAGCTAGATCCTAAGTCTAGGAAATGCATCTTTCTAGGTTATGGTGAAAGTGGAGAGATGGGCTATCGTCTCTGGGATCCAGAAGCAAAGAAGATCATACGCAGCCATGATGTGGTCTTCAATGAGAAGAAGATGCATAAGGCACCCATGAGGGATGTGGAAATGAGGAGAATCACTTTCCAGGATGTGAATCCACCTGCATATGTTGATAGACAGCAGGCTGTCCATGCACCAAATGTGCAAGAAATGGTGCCACCAAGTACTCCCACAGGTATACAATCAAGGGTAGATGATGGATCATCTATTGGTGGAAATGATGAGCCAAATGTGGCTGATATGCAAGTGGGACAGCAAGCTGAAATGCCCTTGAGAAGATCATCTAGAGTGTCTAGACCGCCTGATAGGTTTGTTCCAGGAGTAGACTATGTGATGCTTACTGATTGCGGGGAGCCTTCTTGCTACAGAGAGGCTATGATGCGTGAGGATCAACGCAAGTGGGAGTATGCTATGCAATCAGAGATGAGTTCACTTATGAAGAATAAGACTTGGGACTTGGTTTCTTTGCCACATGGAAAGAAAGCATTGCCATGTAAATGGGTCTACAAAATGAAGGTCACAGGTGATGATGTGCCTAGGTACAAGGCCCGTTTGGTTGCTAAAGGGTTCAAGCAAGAGAAGGGTGTGGACTTTGATGAGATATTCTCTCCGGTTGTGAAGATGACCACACTTAGATGCATGCTTGGACTAGTGGCAGTAGAGGATATGGAGCTTATGCAAATGGATGTCAAGACAGCTTTCTTGCATGGGGATTTGCATGAGGACATCTACATGGTGCAGCCGGAAGGCTTTGAAGAAAAGGGCAAAGAGCATTTAGTTTGCAAGCTGAAGAAGAGTCTCTATGGTCTTAAGCAAGCACCTAGAGAATGGTATCAGAAGTTTGATGCTTTCATTCGGTCCCAAGGTTTTAGAAGGAGTGAAATTGATCACTGCCTCTACACTAAAAGGGCTAAGGATAGTAGCCTGATAATCCTGGCACTATATGTGGATGATATGCTATTGGCTAGCAAGAATACTTATGAGCTAGATGCATTAAAGGCCAAGTTGCATGAGGCCTTTGATATATATGAAGGATTTGGGACTTGCAGGTCATATTCTTGGTATCCGCATCACGCGTGATCGGAGTAGGAAACTCCTTTGGCTTTCACAAAAAGAGTATGTTACAAAAGTATTGCAGCGTTTCAATATGGAGGGGGGGAAGGCAGTGAGTACTCCATTGCCTCCATATGTGAAACTGAGTCATACAGATAGTCCCAAATCAGATGAGGAAAGGGCCATGATGGCCAAGGTTCCTTATGCATCAGCAGTTGGGAGTCTTATGTATGCTATGATAGCTACTAGACCAGACATTGCATTTGCAGTGGGAGTTGTTAGCCGGTATATGGCTAATCCAGGAAAGAGGCATTGGGAGGCAGTTAAGTGCATCATGAGGTACATGAAGGGTACCAAGGAGATGTGCATTTGCTTTGGTAAAGGAGACATGCGTGTACTTGGGTACACAGATTCAGACTATGCAGGGCATGTGGATAGTAGGAGATCCACTTGTGGTTATGTGTTCACCTTTGCAGGTGGTGCAGTGTCGTGGATGTCTCGCGCACAGAAGTGCGTTGCTTTGTCTACCACAGAGGCTGAGTATGTTGCAGCCACAGAGGGTTGCAAGGAGGCTATATGGCTTGATCGGCTAGTGGGAGATTTGGGGATTCATACAGGTGTACCGACATTGCATAGTGATTCCATGAGTGCTATTCAGCTAGCACGGAATCCGGTCTTTCATGCAAAGACCAAACACATTGAGGTCAGGTACCATTTCATCAGGGAGGTACTTAAGGACAAGCGCATAGAGCTTGTCAAGGTTCATACAGATGATAACCCTGCAGATATGCTGACGAAGAGTCTACCTAGTCAGCGGTTTGAGTATTGTCATGTATTGATGGGCATTGGATAGTATGCTCACTGGTTGTTCTCCCTTAAAGGCACATTGTCCTTTAAGTGGGAGGTTGTGGGGGTTAAAGGTCACTGTGCCTTAACCCCGGTTATGTACAATACTCAAACACATATATAAATGAATGAAAAAGAAGATTAGGGTGGTTCTGCACCCACCAAAACTTGTGTGGCTCTCTGTCTCTCTCTCTCCTTCTTCCATTCTTGCTTCCGTTGAGAGCACTCTCAGGATATATCATGCAACAGGTTGGGGGATATATCCAACCTGTTGCACAAATCAAAAATTTTTCTTATTTGTGCAACAATTTGATATACAATTAGGGAATATATCCAACCTACAACTGAAAAATTTTCTTGATTTGTGCAAGGTTAGATATACCCCCAACCTGTTGCTCGAGCAACAGGTTGGGGGGTATATCCAACCTGTTGCACAAATCGAGAAAATTCTCGATTTGTGCAATAGGTTGGATATACCCCCCAACATGTTGCTCAAGCAACAGGTTGGATATACCCCCAACCTGTTGCTTGATTGCACAAATCAAGAAAATTCTCGATTTGTGCAACAGGTTGGATATACCCCCCAACCTGTTGCTTGAGCAACACGTTGGGGGTATGCGAGGGGTATATCCAACCTGTTGCTTGAGCAACATGTTGGGGGGTATATCCAACCTGTTGCACAAATCGAGAATTTTCTCGACCTGTTGCACAAATCGAGAATTTTCTCGATTTATGCAACAGGTTGGATATACCTCCCAACTTGTTGCTCGAGCAACAAGTTGGGGGGTATATCCAACCTGTTGCACAAATCAAGAAAATTCCTTGATATTTGCAATAGGTTGAGTGCACCATTAACCTATTCGACTTGCAACAGTTTGGAGGATATATCAAACCTATTGCACAAATTGAAAAAAATCATAAAATTTTGATTGTATTTTAGGGTTAGGGTTTAGGGTTTAGTATTTAGGGTTAAGGATTTAGGGCTTAGGATTTAAGATTTAGTGTTTAGGGTTTCGTGTTTATGATTATGTTTTTAGGGTTTAGGGTTTAGGATTTAGGATTTAGGGTTAAAAATCTAGGGTTTAGGGTTTAAAATGTAGGGTTTAGGATTTAGCATTTAGGGTTTATGATTATTGTTTTAGGGTTTAGGATTTAGGTTTTAGGTTTTAGGGTTTAGTATATAAGA
The DNA here is from genome assembly GCF_047967505.1 of Dipteris shenzhenensis. NCBI lineage: Eukaryota > Viridiplantae > Streptophyta > Polypodiopsida > Gleicheniales > Dipteridaceae > Dipteris > Dipteris shenzhenensis. The sequence continues at coordinate 32,717,098 of NC_141608.1, read as the reverse complement.
TCATGAGCTTAGAGTCTAGAATCTAGGGTTTAGAATTGAAAATTAGGTTTTAGAATTTAAGTTATAGGGGTTAGGGTTTAAGGTTTAGGGATTATAACTGTTATATAAGTTTAAGAGTTTAGATTGTATAACCTAAGATTTAGGGAACTTTAGGATTTAAGATTTAGGGTGTAAGATTTAAGATATATAGACTATATAAAATATGCATTCTAAAGTATTTAGTTTAGATATATATAGACTATATGTTATATGCTTTCCAAAGTGTTTTGTTTACAGGTACGATCCATTGCAAAGGCTTTACTTTAAGTAAGTATAAGTCTACCTAGTCAAAGTATCCTACTGATTAGGGACAAGCACATAGGCTAAAAGCACACCGATTCATATTTTTTTACATTCATGCTGCATGGTGTATCAGAAGGTACGATCCTTTGCAAAGGCTTTACTTTAAGTAGTTACAAGTCTACCTAGTCAAAGTATCCTACTGATTAGGGACAAGTACATAGGCTAAAAGCACACCAATTCATATTTTCTTACATTCATGCTGCATGGTGTATCAGAAGAAATGAAAAAGTATGTGATAAGAAATATTCAGAAGAAATATGTATTCCATATCATAGATACCATGGATTTCTGGTGGTTGCTAAAGTAAAAAAATGATATGGATGCAATGATACTGTAGTCTTCTAGATTCTATGGTTTTAAATACCAACCTTACAAATACATTATCTAATTTTTCATTCTTCGACTAACTAACAAGTATTATACACATGGAATCATGGATATCTGGTGGTTGCTAAAGTAAAAAAATGATATGGATGCAATGATACTGTAGTCTTCTAGATTCTATGGTTTTAAATACCTATCTTACAAATACATTATCTAATTTTTCATTCTTCAACTAACTAACAAGTATTATACACATGGAATAAAAGCATACATGCTAAAAGTAAGTGTGTAAATTTTAATATTTTCTTATTTTTTAAATTAATTCAATTCTTTTATTGACTACTTTTTAAAATTGAAAGATTATTAGTATATAATCTACATAATTTTAAATGTTATTAATGTATAATATTAATTATTTATATATTTATTTAAATTTGTATAATAATTAATTTATATTTATATTAGTTTTTAAGTTAATAATGTATAGAATAGCAATATATTCACTAATTTTTCATTGTTTTAAGAGTAAGTATTATATAAAGCACACATGCTAAAAGACCTCCCTTTCAAGTTATATTTTTTTAATTAATGTATTTATATATTTATTTATATAATATTTATATTAATTTATAGATTAATAATATATATTTTTAGCAAAATTATATTTTAACATTAGGTAATAAAAATTTATTATATTATGGAGTAAAAATATTATAAATGGATTTCTTATATTAATAAAGTATCATGAGAAGAGTTTTTTGGAAAGATTTATGATTAAATTTTGTTTTGAAGTTGTTGCGTATGCAATAGGTAGGGACATTTGAGTGGTTTTGAGGTTGATAGAGAAATTTGTAATAAAGTATCGTGAGAAGAGTTTTTTAGAGAGATTTATGATTAATTTTTGTTTTGAAGTTGTTGCGTATGCAATAGGTAGGGAGGTTTGAGTGGTTTTGAGGTTGAGAGAGAAATGTGTAATAGATTGTTTTTTTTTTTGAGGAGTTTTTTAGAGAGATTTATGATTAAATTTTGTTTTAAAGTTATTGCGTACGCAATAGGCAGGGAGGTTTGAGTGGTTTTGAGGTTGAGAGAGAAATTTGTAATAGATTGTTTTTTTTTAAAGGAGTTTTTTGAAGAGATTTATGATTAAATTTTGTTTCGAAGTTGTTGCGTACGCAATAGGTAGGGAGGTTTGAGTGGTTTTGAGGTTGAGAGAGAAATTTGTAATAGAATAGGTTAGGAGAGAAATTTCTGAAAATAGATTGTGAGAGTTTGAGGTAAAGAGGAAAATTTGTGGGAAAAAAGATTTAATGCAAAAATGGTTTTTTAAGTTGTTGCGTACACACAAGTTTTTGAGAAAAGGATCGGATTTGAAAAAAAAAATAAATTTATAAAAACTTGATTCTTTGAAGTTCTTGCGTACGCAATAGGTTAGAAATGAACTCACCTCTTCCAACATTTTGAAATTTTTTGAGAATCCTGCAACAGGTTGATAAGAGGAGAGAAGCGTGGAGTGTAAACGAATGATCTTTGAATGAAAGAGAGAATGAAGAATGTTCTACTTACAGTGAACCAAAAAGCTACCCATTTCCTATAAAACTCTACTTCTCCTCATTTTCTCTCACAACTCTCCTCATTCTCTCTCACAACTCTCCTGGAGCTCCACCACCTCTCCATCCAGGTACTCCCTCCCTCCCTCCCATCCCCTCTTCTCCCGCTTCCTCTCTCCCCTCCCCTCCCTTGCCCTCCCCTCCCCCTCCCTTCCCCTCTCCTCCCGCTTCTCCCCTCCCTTCCCCTCTCCTCCCTTCCCCCTTCCCCTCTGTTGCCTGCCTTCCCTTCCACTTCCCCTCCTCTCCCTCCCCACCGGCCCTTCCCCCTCCCTTCTTGTCCCTCCGCCTCCCCTTAGGCCCCTCCCTGCTGTTCGTCCCTTCCCCCCCCCACCGTCCCTCCCTTCCCCCCCCATCCCCCGCCCCTTGCCCCCCCTCCCCCGCCCCGCCCCCTTTCCCTCCCCTGCCCCACCCCACCCCGTTCCCCTCCCCCTTGCCCCCCCGCCCGCCCCGCCCCTTCCCCGCCCCCTTCCCCTCCCCCTTGCCCCCCCGCCCGCCCTGCCCCCTTCCCCGCCCCTGCCCCGCCCCCTTCCCCTCCCCGTCAAGCCGACGGGGAGGGGGGGGGGGAGGGGCACGGGGGAGGGGGAGGGGGCGGGGCGGGGGCGCAGGGGGGCGAGGGGAGGGGGCGGGGGTGAGGGGAGGGAGGGGGAGTGACAGGGGGGCGAGGGGAGGGGGCGGGGCGACGACGGGGGCGAGGGGAGGGGGCAGGGCAGGGGAGGGGAGGGGCAGCGGCAAGGGAAGGGAAGGGGGCGGGGGCAGGGAGGGGAGGGGGGCGGGGAGGGGGAGCGGGGGGATCCCCCCCCACCTGTTGCGTGCACAATAGGGGACCCCCTCCCCCTCCCCGTCCCGCCCCCTCCCGCTCCCCACCCCTTTCCCTCCCCTGCGCCCCTCGACCTGCCCCCCCTCCCTCGCCCCCTCCCCCCCCTCCCCATCAAGAGGGGGAGGGGGCGGGGTGGGGGAGGGGGCGGCGGCAGGGGAGGGGGGGAGGGGGAGCGGCAGGGGAGGGGAGGGGGCGGGGCGGCGGCAGGGGGAGGGGGAGGGGGAGGGGAGGGGAGGGGGCGGGGCGGCGGTGGGGGCGAGGGGAGGGGGCGAGGCAGAGCAGCGGCAGGGGAAGGGGAGGGAGCGGGGAGGGGAGGGGGAGCAGGGGGGATCCCCCCCACCTGTTGCACACGCAATAGGTGGCTCGCCTCCCCGCCCCGACCCCTCCCGCTCCCCGTGCCCTCCCCCTCCCCCCGTCCCTTTCCCTCCCCCGCGCCCCTCGCCCTACCCCCCCTCCCTCGCCCCCTTCCCCCCCCTCCCCCTCCCCCCCGGTCGAGAGGGGTAGGGGGAGGGGGCGGGGTGGGGGCGAGGGGAGGGGGAGGGGGCAGGGCATGGGAGGGGAGGGGGACCCCCCAACCTATTGCGTGCGCAACAGGTGGGGGGCCCCCTCTCCCCCGCGCCCTCCCCCTCACCCCGGGGGAGGGGGAGCCGACGGGGAGGGGCACGGGGGAGGGGGAGGGGAGGCGGGGAGGGGGAGAGGGCCCTCCCCACCTATTGCGCACGCAACAGGGGGAGGGCGAGGGGCGCGGGCAGGTTGAAGGGAGGGGGCGCGGGAAGGGGGGCAAGGGCGCAGGGAGGGAGAGCAGCCGGGGTGGGGGGTTAATCCCCCCACCCACCTGTTGCGTGCACAATAGGAGGGAGGGGGGCGGCGACACGGCGGGCAGGAAGGTGGGAGGGGGAAGGGAGGGGAGGGGGTTAAGGGGGAAATTCCCCCACCCACTTGTTGCGCACGCAATAGGGGAGGCACAGGAGCGGGAGGGGAAGGGGCGGGGGCAGGGAGGTTGGGGGTTGGGAAGGGGAGGGGCAGGGGAAGGGGCGGGGATGAGGGAGGGGAGGGGGTTAACCCCTCACTTGTTGCCCACGCAAGAGGGGAAGGGGGGCGGGGAGGGGAGGGGAAGGGGAGGGGCGCGGGAAGGGAAAAAATATTAAGTAACTTAATTTATTTTAAAAAGAAATAAAAAAGTTAAAATAAATAAAACTTAAAAAAAATTTTAAAAATTAATTAAATTTTAAATATAAAAATAAACTAATTAATTAAAATAAAATAATTAAAAAAGAAAAAAAATTATTTTATTTTAAAAATTAAAAATAAATAAAACTTAAAATAATATTTAATTAAACATTTATTTAATATTTTGAGTTTGAAAATCATTGTAATTCTCATTTTTTTATTTTTGATTGTTTTTCAAAAAACTATGGCTTCCAGTTTTAGTTCCAAGGTATCTTTCAAATACCTTGAACATGCTTGGTATTTTATGGAGCGTAAATCAAAGTATTTTTTGGTGATCACTACAGAGAATATATCAAGCGTGAAATATTCTACAGAGGCAGTAAGAAATGGTGGCATGGTCTCAAACATCAACATTAAAGAAAATAATTTGACAGAAGTTGTGTGCAAAGGAAAGAATGACGAGGTGGTTTACAAGTTATGAGTTACTCACAAGCACTTCTTGAAGCCCTTACTAGATTCAATTGAGGGATCCCAAGAATTACTTAGTGCCTTAGAAGCATTGAAGAAAATGTGGGATGCATTTCCAAGTGGTGGTGTTGTACCTTCAGCAGCAGTAAGTACGCCATCTATAACATATGACCCTCAAGTACCGCCAATTTAGAAGCATTGAAGAAAATGTGGGATGCATTTCCAAGTGGTGGTGTTGTACCTTCAGCAGCAGTAAGTGTAGCAGTAAGTACGCCATCTATAACATATAACCCTCAAGTACCGCCAATATCTGTGGCGGTTACTCTGGTAACTTCGGCAAGTGTAACTACAGTATCTCCAACTGTACCTACACCATCGATTGCTGCAACTACAGGAACAAGAAGGAGTGATCGTGGAGCAGATTCAAGTTCTACAGCTATTCCCAGAAAGAGAGCAAAAATAACTCCTACTCCACGTGCAGATCGTTCAAGTGCAGGCTATTTAAAACCAGGCGAAAAATTGGATAGCGATGAAGAGGAGGATCCGCAAGAAGAAGATACAAGTCTCGAAGACTTTTCTATAAGTGTGGCAGACTTACATCCTCCAAAGGATGAGGGATACATTTGGGGATTTTCACAATTCAGCGTGGCCACAATGCTTATTGATCGAGCTTCGTTGTTCACAAATCAAAGAAAGCTAGATAAGATATTTGCACGCAAATTGTATGAACATACAAGGAAAACAAGAACTCCAATTGCCACTAATATCACTCATCGTCCTATGGCGTTTAAGAGACTTCAAGAAGATGATCCTACATTGCCTGATGTCACATTTCAAAAGCGCGTGGACTTTCTTGATGCTTTTGAGAACTTTAGAAGGAGTGACTTTGTTCGTGGAGAGGCTTTGTACCAAAGCCGATATGGGACTGACATCGAGAAGAGATACATGCTGGCAAAGAATAGATTCTTGGAAAGATGCAGGTTTGAGCCCATTGATGGGCAACACTTTTATGAAGCTTGCAGGATCGCCCTTGATGAGGGAAGAAAAGGAAACTTGCCACAGATTGAGTGGATGGAAAAGTTTCAATGGGTCATTTGTCATATATGCATATTTAACGATGACTCGAAGTACATTCTAGAATCAGAAAGGCTGAATTCTGCTCCATTTAGGTTGAAAAAAAGCTCTTCTCTTTCTGAGATCTTGATAAAGGCAAGGGAGTTATGGATGGGCTGCGGAAAGCCACAAACAGTGAAGGGCAGGAGACCTACATCTGAGTACATGGCAAAGAGGACTCAGTTCTATAGATGCTTGAAAGGTGTTGTAAGCAATACGCAAGGCATACCAAGTAATAAGGTTGAGGCAAAGGATTTGAACACCGCCGTTGCAAGATACAGGGATGTTACTTGCATTGTCTTCCGCGAGGACTCAGTGTTTCAGAGCATCGTGGATATTTGCCAAGCATATGAAACAATGAAGATATCCTTTGAGGCACCAGAGCACATTGCAACTCAGAGGAAAGAAATAAAGAAACCGATGTCTATTGTTTGGTGGAGAGCATTAAGGTTTGTTCCAGATGCAATAACAGAGAAGAAGTATGCAAGAAGATCCTAAGTGGTGACTGCTTCTTTGGAAAGAAGAGCAAGCATAGCAACTTGGATGAAGTGGTCACCCGAATGATTCAAAGTGACGCTGCTCTCTCGACACTATTATTTTTATTGAAATCTGATGATGAGTTAGCTGGTAAGTCAATTGATGTGGATAAGAAGAAAGCACCTAGCCTAGGTCAACTCCTTGATAAGACATGGGCTAGAAAGTGGTTGGCTTGAATGGATGCAGATGCCACACCAACAAAGGATCTAAGAGCTAAAATGCCAAAGGTTGTTGAGACAGAATATATGGACATCAAGAAAAAGGCCTTGCAGTCCACTACCCAAGGTAGAGCAATTGTGTGGTTTAGATGATGGTTCTCCATTCAGCTTCTCCTATGATATCCTGCTATTAGAGAATGATACAAAATTTGCACACATCAATGGCATTGATACAGAGCATTTCATAACAATGAGCGGTCATGCTTGGGAGAAGCCATGCATATTTTTCATAGATGAATTGCAAGACCTTGCAGTGTCACGAATAGTTGAACTTGTGCAGTTTATCGTAGAAGGTCCTATGGCAGATAAGAAAAGATCAACATTGGTCCTGTTCGTGACAGAATCACAAAGGGATGCCTTATATGCGAGTTTGACATCTGCATTTGGGTATTTACTTTCAAAAGTATACCATGGTATAGTCCTACGTAATCATATGACTGTCTTGGAAGGCACTGCCATTCAAGTCTTGCAGCCTTTCTTGATGTGCTTCTTATCAAGGGGTGGTGGCAATCTAATCCAAATTCCTTTAAGGACTCTCGAGCTTCATTACTTTGAGGACAATAAGGTTAAGCTTGATGCAGCAATGGTGGATTATAGAAAGCCGATGGATCCTGATGTGATACTAGAGATGACAAAGAATTTATTGAATGATGGGTGGGAAGTAGCATTGTATCGAATGGGTTTTGCTGCTGAGAAATTGCTACACCAAGGTAGAAATGTAAATGTCATTGATACCCCCCATCAAATTGAGTTCTTTGACACATATTACAGTTGCACTACCTTCTTTGAAGAGGAAAATGTCAAAGAAGAGGGTAGTGAGTCTGAGGGTGATGATTCTAGCACAGGTGATGATGAGGATGAAAGCTCTGCATCCGATAACTTACGGCAAGAAGAAATCCGCACAAAGAATAAGGGTGATCAATTGCCAACTAGAGTCAAGGAGGTACCGGGAAGGCTCGCAGCAGCAAGAAGTTACAGTAGTACAACGCATCACAGGAAAAGGTAAGGCTAAAGAGGTGGAAGCACTTCCCTTGAAATTAAAAGTGAGGAAGACACCCTTGATCTTGGGTGAAGGACAGGCAAGTGGATCAAGCAAGGAAGCCTTACTCAAAGAAGGTATGGACGAGGCAAAGCATGACCAGGAGGAGTTACCAGGAGGCATAGATGGTTCTTCAACCATGACCTTATAGACTCCAGAGCAGCCTACTAGTCAGGAGCCTAGTAGCCAGGTCCCTACTCACCAAGAACTTGGTCATGAGACTCTAGAGCAGCCTACTAGTCAGGTGCTTGGAACTGAAGAGCAAACTACTGAGGACCTTGCTACTGAGACTCCAGTCTTAGAGCAGCCTATTAGTCAGGACCCTGGTAGTCAAGGGCCTGGCATTGAGGACATTGGTACTGAGTAACATGATGGCTGACGGCTTTGTAATCACAAGTTTTGAACTTCTATGTAAAGCGAATATCTAATAAAAAGTTTACTACTTTTTTGGTTTCTTTACTCTCATTATTGTGTATAAAGATTGTTTATGAGGGCCATTTTATACTTAATGGTGTATTTTAAACTTTATGTCAAATGTATTTTTATAGTTAAGGGTGTTTTTTAATACCAAGTGTGGTGTATATGTACACTACTTACACATAAAAGGATTTATCTACACTACCTTTCTAAGGGCTTTATGTACACCACCTTTCTAAAAGAAATGGTCTTAAAGGTGTGTGCACACCACTTATACATAAAGGTGTTTATTTACACCACCTTTCTAAGAGAATTGGTCATCTATTATTGGTAATCTATTATTGGTCATCTATTGATGTTCTTAGGTGATAGTAGCTCAATTCACAAGAAGTTATGAAGATGTTTATGTAGACCACTTTGTAAGAGATTTTTGTGAAGTTATGAAGATGTTTATGTAGACCACCTTTGTAAGAGATTTGGTTATGCATTGATGTTCTTAGTACTTAATCATCAAATCTTTTGTTTTGAGTTGGCAAATCTAGTTCAAAAAACAACATTACTAGTATATTCAAAATTTTTGGACTGTTTTTTAGTCCATTTCTCAAATTGGACTTTACACAAGTCCAAAAATTTTGAATAGTGTCCTTATGGCAAGAGTGACAAAAGCATGCAAGCTTCTTTCTAATACCTCTAGAAGTTGAGCCATGAATTTTGAGACAAAGAGCTCCGACAGTGAATTAGGGTAGCTTTGTTGCTTTGAAGGATTGTGATTCATCCTAGAAATCAAGGAGAGTCATGGGTGTCCTTGAGCTTGACATATGTAGCTTAAAAGAATGGTGATTGGAGCCCGAAAGCATTGTGATTTAGGCTTGCCCTATAAGAAATCAAGAGCTTCTACCCATATCTAGGAAAGGTGGAAATTGTTAGTCCTAGAGCTTGGTGAGCCACAATAATACTTGCCCATGAGTTGGCAAATGGCTAAAGGATTGGGCTTTCGGAAGTAGTACTACAAGGGATGCTTGGGATAAGTTCGCCTCATCTATTATCACTTATGGAACCTCAATATTTGAAAGCTAGCACAAGTTTAAGAACTACTATTTTCCTTTAGATGAGATAAATTTAACTTCAAGTGTTTTAATAGAGTTTATCCATGATCCATTGGAACCTAGCTTTAAGGAATACATTATCCCCTTAGGGTAGCTCAAGTTCCCAAGGACTATTCCATGGTGGATTGGTCCAACTATTATTGAGATCTTATCCATCGTCTATTGGAACCTAGCCTTAGGAATACATTAGCCCCATGTGTAGCCCGAGTCCCTAAAGATTTCTCCATGGTGGATTAGTTTAATACCAACTATTGAATCCAATTAGAGCATGGATTCCTTCAGAGCCACAATGGGCAACCATAACCTAAACTATTCTCCTATTCTGCCCCAAACTCTTTTCTACATGACATTACCCCATCTTCACAATTTTGAGGATTAGCAATAGTGCAATATAAACTTGAATTAGGGAAACATTTATCCCATAGTAGAATAAACATGCATGTTTCCAACATATAAATTGCAGTTGGCACTGGCACACCAATGCTTCATGAGCTCTCACATCTCCATCAGAAGTATATACTATGCAAGGTCTACTCCATCCGTATGGTAGTATATAGTTATGATCTTAGGACTATCAATAGAGCAAAATTTGAATTTCTTGGATCCATGATAAGGCAACTATATGGACAAGGGGCAAGAGCGGACACAATGCAAAGGAGCAAGGGAGGGCAAAAGACTAAGAGAGAAATGCACGGAAGGAAGCAAGAGAGCAATGGAAGCAATGCAATGCAAGAGCTTGAGGACAAGAGAGTGCAAGAGCTTGAAGCAATGCAATGCAAGAGCTTAAGGATAAGAGAGTGCAAGAGCTTGAAGCAATGCAATGCAAGAGCTTGAGGACAAGAGAGTGCAAGAGCTTGAAGCAATACAATGCAAAAGCTTGAAGGCAAGAGAGTGCAAGAGCTTGAAGGCAGGAGAGTGGCAAGAGAGTGCAAAAGCTTGAAGGCAAGACACTGTAAGAGCTTGCAAGAAGAAATGGCGGGATCATGAGTAGCAGTGACAGACAAAAGCAACTCAAAAAGCAATGAAAATCTTGGAATTCAAGTGGTTTAAGTCATTTGGGGGGTTGTTTGGAGACACAATGCTAGTGACTCTCCTAGCAGCTCTCCTAGTGATTCGCCTATTGACTATCCTAGCGACTCTCCTAGTGACTCTTTCTTCTAGTTGTCATTAGATGACTCAAGTAATTATTTTGAGTCGCTAAGCTCCTCTAATGTCTTTTTAACAATTCTAGTGCAAATTTTTTTGCCTCATGTCATTTGGAGGCATCCTTTGGGTGCAATCTTTGTTTGCGATGTAATTTCAAAAGCGTAGGCTCTTGTAATCCTACATGCATGGAGGTGGCTCTAGCTAGGAGCTCTTGCTGGAGCCACATAGCTCTAATTGAGACTCTCATATGGGGTGGAATTCAAATCAACCCAAAGGGTCACAAGGATAACTTGACAAGACAATTCGTCCTAGAGGCACCCAAGAAAAAAGATGTTATTGCTGAAAATTACTAAAGTCTCTCTATCATTATTAGAGCCAGCCGGTTCTGACTAGGATGGTCTATTAGAGGCACAAAACCACTAGTAAGAAAACAAGTATGTTGTGGAAAGAATACTAGTGAGTTTTGCTATAAAGTAATTAGCGTATGATAATTTATTCACCATGAAAAAGTCATTTTCCAAACTCTAAATTCCTAACAGAAATCATGGATTCCTTGCTAGCTTCTTGCTTGAGCCACCTAGCTTTGATTAGAGCTAGCACATGTGCCATGCATATGACAAAACAAATCCAAACCTCCCAATGCTTTAAGGGGGTAACGACTTGCAAAAAGTTTCTCTCTTTTGGGAGAGTTCTTGCTCAAGTTTATGAAACCTTGCTATACCCCATGGAACCTCCATCACCTTGAATGCACATCCTATATATGGTGTTTTTACATAGGCACAAAATGCCATTCTTTGTCTCAACATCCAATCTAACATTCGTTGGCATGGTGTATATGCAATTCTAACAAGAACATGTATCCACGTAAGGGCCAAGGTGTAAAATCTCAAATTAGCTCTTAAAGACCAAAGACATCTTGGGCATAGAGCTGGACAATTTTCATCCAATCCAGGATGAGTCAAACAAAAAACTTTATTGATGAAATTCTAGTGACAAACACAGGGCTTTGATGCCAGTTATGACACCATAGCAAAAGAAAAATAAATAGAATTGGAACCTTAAAAATTGATAGTCTATAAAACTCTATCAGAGAGTCGCGCTATGAATAAGATCATGGCTTCACAACCAAGAAGCCAAAGCATTAAACTAGGGGCTTGGATCTTCCACATCCTATAGTCCAAAAAGTTTGCACAACTAGACACATAGGTTATGTGCACAAGCATACACAATATTTTGAGCACATATGCATGGTAAAATGCACAAATAAGACACCCATTGAGAGTAGCGAGACCAAACAATGTCAAGCACTAGATTACGGGATGGTATGATTGAGAGTCATAGGTGAACATAATGAAATATCCACTCTAAGCAGCACTAAACACCCACCAAATCTCAATGCACTTCAATAGTGCTTAGGAAACTACAAGGAAAACAAAAGGTTTTCACCCTATTCTTGAGCACTCACCACATATCAAAGTACCTCAATCATGCAATTGACTCAGACTAATCAATAGTGTCATTGCTACCATTATTAACACTTGAAAAGCATGAATGATGGTAGAGTCTCTAAATGCATATCTTAAGTAGCTCAATGGTACAATTGGATCACACTCATCAATAGTGTCATTGCTACCATTGACTTAATGGTAGCACAGTGCAAAGTACCTCAATGGTGCAATTTAGTCACACTCATCAATGTATCATTGATACCATTGCTAACACTTGAAAAGCATCGATGATGTTAGACTCTCTATATGCATATGTTAAGTCTCATTGCCTTATTTCCATCTTTGTATCGAATACCCCTCTAAACCCAAGGCATCAAGCAACAAAAACCTTATCATCCTTGAATCACTATAATTCAAGCCCATCAAATGAAAAAGAAGGATTGTTTCAAAAGCAAAACTTCACGTATAGATAATCAACGACTATACTTCGACCACACGGCTCATTAAAAGAAAGATTCAAAGCCAAGAAATTGGTAATGATGCAAATGTGTAGAACAACGTGTAGCTAGAATGGGCATAAGCCCTAAGCTAATTAAAAACCAAGCTTATGCCCCTGATGTTCAATGCTCTTAAAGGCCAATTGCATAGCATGATGTCCTAAAAAATGAAAGAGCACAATAGGGAAATCAATCAATCTTACAACAATAGCAAGGTGGAATTGAGAACAATATAATAGAATTTACTCGAATACAATTTAGTAGGACATTCGAATCTTTAACATTGATCACATAATCTACTATCTTCAGATAGCATCATTGTTAGTACCCAACCACAATATACAAGTGTTCCTCCTAGAGCATTCAAAACATTCCAAAGTCCATCCAGACAACACTAGATACAACATTTTGGGACACTAGTAGAAATTATGGAATCTAAGCTACATGATAGCTATGCCTCCATTCTTGGGCTAAGAACATCAATCGAACCTCAAACAAGTAGGGGATCCCCATGCATAAAGATTCAAAAATTGTAGCCTATTAAAGGTTGAAAAACTTTAATTGATGCAGCACTAGTGGGAGAATAAGAAGGATTCACCATCACATGATATGCAAGGAGTCCTCAAATAAGCAAGTCCCTGTAGAGATATCTACAATGATATGGTGTTGTAGGCCATAAGTCAACTATATGGTTGACCAATACTTGGGTACTATATATACCAAGTACTTGTATTATTTCATTTGAACATTTCAGGTGGAGTTCACTTGTGTTCACTTCTTGTTCGCTTGTGTTCACAACTCTTCTCCATTCTTGTTCCTATATGTGGTATTAGAGCTAGTCCTTCCAGCCCTATCACTTGCTTCCCCGCTCTCCCACGTGCTCCTACGAAGAAGAAGTTAGTTCTTGTTGGTCGACTTCTCTTTTGGATGTCCAGAGCTCCCATGAGCTTCGCGTGATCTTGAGCTTCAATTTTGTTGCGAGATTTTGCACCACGAAGCATTCCTTAGCTAGGCGACTTTGTTTTGCATCGCGCGTGTAATTTTTTCAGGCAATTTTGGATATCGGAAGTTGTGTAGCTGTGTCGGGCAACCCGAAAGAGTTTTGAGCAGTTGTACTAGGGGTTTACCCTCCCTTCTCCTTTCAGAACTCATCGTGCTATTAGAATTTCATTCTTAGCAATAGATTAGAAGATGCCAACAATTTGACTGATCTTCATACAGTTTGCCTCTCCACCTCGCCTCTCCATTTGACTTGCCCATTGCCTCTCTAGATCGCCACTTGCATCTCCAACTCCAGATTCTCGACTTGGTGGTTTGACTTTTGCTCTTGCTCCAACTTGAGAACCTTGCTTCATCTCATTTTCAGCCTCTCTCAATTGTGTCTTGCAGATTGCATTGCACAGGTATCAGTGCATTTGGGACAGTTTTTTGGCTACACATTGAGTGCAAATCATTGCTCAGGTGTTGTGCAGATTTGAAGCCAAGTGTTGGCTATAAGTTGATGCACTTTTGGATGCCTATTGAGCAAAAGTTTGCTATTGCAGTGTGAGCCATTGTTTGGCTGAGATACAGGGTGATTTTTTGGGGCAAAAGCACATTGCATTTGATCCAGTGTTTGGCTATGGTTGAGGATAACTCTTTTGGGGCATAAATAACCATAATTGAAGCAAATAAGTTGGATGGACCCAACTATTCTTTGTGGTCATTTACACTCAATAATATTTTGGTTAGAAAGGGCTTATGGGACATTGTGAATGGTGATGAGGTTAGACCTACTGGATCTAGCACGAGCGCATCATCCACTTCTGACACTACCACTCAGCTTCTACTACCTCTCCCTTGAAGGATCAGAAGAGGTTTGATTGCCGGGATGCCCAAGCATTGTCTTTGATTGCATTGTCTGTGAAGACACACATTAAGTCCACTATCAAGTCTTGCAAGACTTCAAAGGTAGCTTGGGATAGAGTGAAAAGTATGTGGAATGTGAAGAATGAAGCAAGAAGCATTGCTTTGAATAATAAGCACAATAACTTGTCCATGCAGGAAGGTCAAACTATTTCAGCTCATATTGTAAACATTACTGACATTCGGGATGAGCTCGTAGCTATTGATGAGAGTATAGAAGACAAGAAATTTGTCTCTATCACCCTCAATAATCTGGCACCCTCATATGATACGTTTGTTAATTCCTTGACTATTATGCTCAGGGTTGCTCCACTCAGTTTTGAGGAGGGAGTTGGCTTGCTCGTACAGAAAGAAATGCGGACCTCCAATTCAACCCGTTCGAGTGAGCAAGCACTTGCCACTCATGGAAAGGGTAAATTTCAAAAAAAGACCAGCCATGCTTATCAGCCCAAGAAGGAGGGGAATGCAAACACAAATGTAGGGAATGCAGATAAAGGTGCAAAGGTGAAGAAAGGCAAATGCAATTATTGCAAGAAGCTTGGTCATTACATTACAGAGTGCTAGAAAAGGATTGCCAATGAGAAAAAGAGGCAAGGCACAAGTATTAATTATGTGGCACCAGCTGAAAATTCCAATGCTTCACCATCTCATGCAAACTTTGCACAAGACGGAAAGGATTATGTGTTTATTGCATTTCAAGACAACTTTGTTGCTAGGGGGGATTTAGTTGCACATGATGCTTCTCTTGCTTGATCTGGGGATTCTTCATTTGCTGCCATAGATACTTGGTATCTAGATAGTGGTGCATCGAAGCACATGATTCACAGGAAAGAGTGGTTTGAAGAAATCAAACCTATTCATGGTAGATAGGTTACTTACATCACTGGAGTGGGAGTGTGCCCATCCTTCTGGATTCGGGAAAGAAAAAGTATTATCCACGATGTCTAGTATGTTCGTGACTTGAGGAAAATTCTTGTTTCAGTTCCATCCATGGCCCATGATCATCACACGCTTGTGGAATTCCCACATGATCAATGCAGGATCAAGGATCCATACAAAGGTTATGAGATTGTGGCTACAGGTTGTTATGAGGCCAGCATGGGTCTTTACAAGCTTGATGCTCGGCCCTATAATCAACATGCTATCTCTATCTCTTCTGCTACTAAAGGTGATCTATGGCATGCCAGGTTTGGTCATGCACATCCCAGATCTTTGGCATATTTGCATAATCACAATATGGTTGAAGGATTCCCAAAACCTAGCAGCCCACTCAAGAGGTGTGTGAAGCTTATGCTCTTGGAAAGTTACATTGTCTACCGTTCCAAAAGCATGGTCCAGGTTCAGTAAGAGCACAAAGGGTCTTGCAGATTGTGCATAGTGATGTTTGTGGACCAATGAATGTCGCAACCCATAGAGGGTATCGGTATTTTGTCACATTCATTGATGATTATTCAAGGTTCCATTGGCTCTTTCTCATGAAATGCAAATCTGAAGTGTTCAATTGGTTTAAGGAGTTCAAAGCATTGGCTGAGAACCAAAACCATTCCAGAATTGGAACACTTAATTCTAACAGAATTGGAACACTTAATTCTAACAATGGGAAAGAGTACACTTCACATGCTTTTGAAGGGTACTAGAAAGAGCATGGGATAAAGCATCACAAAATAGTGCCGTACATGCCTCAGCATAATCCGATTGCAAAGAGGAAGAACGGGACTCTCATGGAGATGACATGGTGTATGCTGAAATTTAAGAGAATGTCAAAAGCATTTTGGGGTGAAGCAATTGTTACAACCACATATATTTAGAATCGCTACCCTACACAAGCATTGGTTGATAGGAAGCCTTTTGAGGTATTTTATGGGTACAAGCCCAAGGTGAATCACTTCAGAGTGTTTGGGTCTATTGCATATGCTTTGGTACCGGCTGAAAATCGATCCAAGCTTGATGATAAAAGCATTAAATGCATATTTGTGGGGTATAGCACTAAAAGCCGAGGCTTTAGGCTTTATGGTCCAGCCACAAGGAAAGTAATCATAAGCAAGGATGTTTTGTTTGTAGAGCTTGATAGCATGCAGCCCATCAGTGAGGAGTTGCCTCCATATGATGATACACCTCTGGACATCATTCAATTTGAGGATGATGTTGATTTGGGTTCTCCAGTTGATGTTCCCTCTAGGTTGACACTTGCAAATGCTAAAGATCAGCCTATATTGGGGAGAACCTGGGGGGGCCAGCACTCAGAATGCTAACAACTAAGTGAATTTTGCTCTCGTGACCCAAGTGATGGAAGCTGAAATTGAGCCTCAACGCTTTGAGGATGCTCAGGGCAATTCGGCATGGCACAAAGCCTTGGAATCTGAGATTAGATCCATTCAAAAGAATGCTACATGGGACTTGGTTGATGCGCCCATTGGCAAGAATGTGGTCGGCACAAAATGGATCTACAAAATAAAGTATCATGCAAATGGTATTGTTGAGAAGTACAGAGCCCTTTAGTTGTGCCAAGGGTTATGCACAAGAAGAGGGGATAGATTATGAGGAGACTTTTGCTCTGGCTCCTCATTGGGGATCTCAAGGAGGAGGTCTCAACCCCAGGGTTTTGTTGTTTAGGGACAAGAGCACAAGATATGCAAGCTCATTGAAAGCCTTGTATGGGATGAAGCAAGCGCCTTGTGCATGGTATTATAAGATACATTAGTTCTTGCTGTCCTAGGGCTTTGTGAACACTCACACAGTGCCAAAGTTATATGTTTTGCAACAGAAATCAGATCTGGTCTTGTTGGTTCTTTATGTTGATGACATCATACTCACTGGCAATAATTTTCAACAAATTGCAGTAGTGCAGTTCATTCTTTGTCAGACATTTTGACATGACAAATCTGGACCTCTTACACTACTATCTTGGCATTGAATTTTGGCAAACCCAAGGGGAGATTTCTATGTCACAAACCAAATATGCCAAGCGGTTGTTGCAGAAATTTAAGATGGCGAATAGTAAGCATGTGGCCACTCCATTGGAAAAAGGACTCAATATGAGTAAGCATGATGAGGCTAAAATGTTTGATGGTACTTTGTACAAGTAGCTGGTTGGTAGTTTGATTTACTTATGCTCTATGCGGCCAGACATTGCCTATGCCACAAGGCTTCTATCTCAGTTCATGCATTGTCCCACAGTTACGCATTGGAATGCAGTGAAGAGGGTACTCCGTTATGTACATGGTACACTTATCTATGGGCTGCATTATGCTCCAGATGGTGACATTTCTCTGAGCTACTTTACAGACTCAGATTGGTCAGGGGACATAGATGATCGCAGGTCCACTTTCGGCTTTTACTTCTCGTTCGGCTCAGCATGTATCTCATGGCCTAGTAAGAAGCAAGACCGAGTGTCTCTCTTTAGTAGTAGTGAAGCAGAGTACAAAGCTGTGAATTCAGCCACTATGGAATGTCTATGGTTGAGGAAACTTCTACATGACTTGCATCATGCTCAGGATGGTGACATAACTCAGATCTTTTGTGGCAGCCTAAGTTCCATTGCTATTGGAAACAATCCTGTATTTCATGCTCGCATGAAACACATTGAGAATCACTATCATTATGTGTGGGATTGTATTACAAATGACTTCATCGACCTCACATATTATTCCACTGAGGACAATGTGGCCGATATCTTCACTAAAAGCCTGTTAATGCCTCTTTTCACATGACATCGACATGGCTTGGGGATAGGAGACATACAAACAATGTCAAGGGGGGTTGTAAAATGACATTATCTTCTTTTGTACTCCCATAGGTTTCTATATCCACATGTGGTTCATGTTGCTCTTATGTTCTTGTGCACTCACACTGTTAGTGTCCATGCTCCCCAAACACTGTCAACCAGTGATACATGCTCTAACTTTGTAACTCCCACTGCAAATCCCAATAGTCCATCTCTCTCTCTCTCTCTCTCTCGTATTCTGCATTGTGTTACCAACTAAGTGAATGAGGTGGAGCAAGGATTGTACAAACTGGATGTATGTTCTTGGGACATGGTAGGAAGATGCTACATGGGCTTGTGTGACAAAAGGCATGGCCAAAGGGATGCAATGCAGAGGGGTGCTTTGTGTAGGAGTCAATGTTCTATGGTATATAATTCTTAGTCTTATTGGATCCATCCATAATAGCCTGCCTATTTATGCCTAGAGAATGGATTCCCATCTAGCCTTGCTAGCATTGGCTAATCGAGAGTTGTGATGCCCATCCATTTGGGGACATCGCTTGCTTCAAGGTTGCTAGGAGCTTGTTTCTTAGCTTTGCTAGAGTAATACCATTAGGAGAAGCCCTCCAAGAGCGTCTCTAAGTGGCAGGCTTAGGTTAGGGGGCAAGTGACAACTGCCCAAACCATACTATTAGGGGTGCAAAAGGGCTCAGAGCATAGGGGTTTAGAGGATCACACTTGCCTTCATGATAACATATACTTTGGATTGGAAATATGAATTGCACATGGACTGGAAATATGAATTGCACATCATTGTCCCGCTCCTCATCCCTGCCTATGCCTGTCTACTATTGCCACTAACACCATTGTGGAGAGGCGCCTAAGAGCATATATGTGCATGGGCAAGGAATGATATTTTTACTAATTGTTGGAACACTTGGGTATTCTTAGACAGCTTTACTCTTGGCAAAAGAGGACCAGAGTTCAGTGAGTTGAAAATCAATGTACGGATATATAGGTGAAAGATCTTGAGTCTTAGCTTATTCGAGATTTTATTTTCATCCCTTAGAATCCACCCCCCCACATGTCCTCAGCTTCACAAGATGAGGTTGCCACAGTGGATTGTTTCTTGCTCAAGCATCAAACTCATGTATGTTATGATGTTGCAATATGCTGGTTGAGATTGGAGATTGACTAAAAAATTAGCAAAGTTTAAACATTGGTGTTGTAGATTTTCACAAGGGAAATTGCTCCTTTGCAAGGCTTATGGCTCATATAACCCTTGAGTTGCTTATGGGCTTATGTCATGGGTAGGAAATGTGTCAGAATTAGGACACGCAATTACTGACATTTTTTTGAGGGAAAAACTCTCTCCTTGTTTTTGCTGTGAAACCATGACAAATGTTTTTTTTTGCACTCGGGCATTCTTCAGCACGTAGGCATCTTCATTGCACAAGCATCTCTAGCATGCGTGCATTTGCCAGCACACAATCGTCTTCATGCACTCAAGCATTCTCCACTATGACAACAACGAATATATCAAAAGGCAAGAGTGTGGATACAAAAGGAGGAAGTGTGGGAAAGAGTAAACCCACATGATACATTTTATTAGGGACCTCACAAATCACACAAGCTTCACACCCAAGTCCACCTAGACCAACTCTAATTAATGTAAGTCCCAGAGGGCATATGGCCCATCCCCATGGACCATCACCATCAACACCATTCCATATCCTTGGACTGTTTCCACCAATATATACCCATGGTCTCCATATATAAATCTTAGGAGTGCACATGGCCCATCCACATGGACCATCACCATCAACATCGCTCCATATCCTTGGACCGTTTCCTGGTATATATCCATGGTCTACTACCACTTGGATACACCTGTAGAATGAGATGACATCACATCTCCAAATTGTAAAGTATATTTGTGGGAGCTAGTGAGGGGCGAACCAAGGGGAGGCATTTCGCATCACCTGGACGCTAGACTTAAAACACGGGGTGTCCATTGGAGTGGAATGAACTCATTTGTGTAGGAGTTCTCCACGCGGAGGGAAGGAGGGTTGGTCGAGCGCAATAGCACCAATCAAAGGACTTGGTGAGCTCTGGACACGAAAAAAAAGGCTCTATCAAGAGTTGTTGCTCGATAGGTGTAAACACCACACAACGGCGAACTTCTCTATCAAAGTCTGGTCACCACCGGTTGTTGTGAACTTTGTGCAATTCTATTGTATTTCCCACTGATGACATAAGGGGTGAGTTGATTGTGTACACAAAAGGGTGCCTAAGTACATCCCAACATGTAGGCACCCAAAAAGAGTCCTGGGAAGCCTTGAATGGGCGCACATCGTTACACAATAGCTGCCCATTGTGGGTTTACAAAATTAGGTGCCCACTCGTTTGCTCACCGTCCACTGGCCGCCCAATAATGGTTTTGTAATTTGTGGGACCCTGAAGTAGAATTGATTGGTAGATTTGTATCGTGCCGACGACTGAGAAGAGAGCAACATGGTAATCGACCAAAAGTGAAAGAGAGCAAAGGAGGAAGGCGCGACACAATGCCCTCTGAGTCTGCCATGTGGCATACGCCACACAACATTCACGACGCCAATGGGGACGGATGTGCTGATGATGACGAGGATGCCAAATCAGATGCTGAGCTGGAAGGCAAGGTGATGGTGAACGTGGGGAAAGGCCAAATGTCATGGCAAGCAAAGGGAGTGACACGTTTCCCTTCCATTGTGGTGAACAAAATTCCCTTGTACTCTCGACTTCTTCCATCCCTTCGCAACGAGCATCACACCGAGCATGCTCTTCCTGCTTTCTTCTTGCAACCCTCTCGCTTTTTCGGAGTGCCTTGCAACTCCATAGAATGCCCTTATGCTGGCTTGCAGCACATCACATGTTACACGATTGATCTCACCTCCCTTTCCTCTTTGCTGCACCTTTGAGTTCGCATCAAAGAGAACGGGAACTGACGGGATGCGTGCATCTGTGGCGACGCGTTTGGAGAAGGGGAAAGGGATGCGAGCATCTATGGCGACTGTGGCGCTTGTCCAGGGGGAGGGGGCGAGCGTGCGACGAGGGAGCCGGGACGATGCTCACAGCCGGCGAGTGCCGAGAAGCAAAGACGGAATGGTCGCTTGCCCAACTGATATTAGCGTGTCCCGCACTCAATCTTGGCTTCTGGATGATTGGCTTGATGGAGAGCTGGCTCTTTGACAATCGATTACGGGGGACAGAGAGAGAATCGCTTCATGGGTGTGGCGGGGAAGGTAGCGGGCAATCGTTGGGGCAAAAATGAGAAGGACGCAAGGCGGCAGAGCGGATGAGAGCAAGAACCCAAATCAGTCAAGGGATGTGGCGACACGGGAGGAAAAGCAAGAGGGATGGATGGAGGGCGAGGCGAAGAAAAAACGGCGTGCGACCCAAGCAGGCAGGCAGAGAGAGAGAGAGAATGGGAGGGCGAGAGTATGGGACAAGGTGATGGAGATGCGAAGAACGAGATGCTGGGGATGGAGGCGAGTTGGGAAGGGGGCCGGAGGGGAGGATGGAGGCCACTTGCGCGGGGATGCTGCAGAAGAGGCCACTTGCGAGGGTGGTGGATGCAAGTGGGCAAAGCTTTGGATGGGAACGGCGGGATGTGGCGAATGGTGCGGCTGGCTGGAGAAGGTAAAAATTGGTGCGAGGAAGCATGGGCGTGCACGGGAGCTTTGATGTGGCGAAGGGTGTGGCTGGGGAGGGTGGAGGGGCGATTGGAGCGAAAAGGAGGGGGAAGGAGGGGGGAAGAAGAAGCAATGGAAGCATGGAATGTGGCAAAGCTTTCCATGGGAAGAAGCAGAAGAAAAAGCAATGGAAGCAAGGACTGTGGCAAAGCTTTCCAGTGGGAGAGCTTTTGATCTGGCTATGGCGATGGGGAAGAAGAAGAAGAAGAAGAAGAAGAAGAAGAAGATGAGGGGGATATATGGAGCATGTGATTGATGTTTGCTCTGTGTATGCATAGCTGCAAAAAACCTTCACGTTTAGATGAGATGATCTTTCTCGCTTTTCTTCTTCTTCTTCTTCTCGCAATCCGATCATCGATGCATCTCATGCAACTTGCCCAATCTGCAAGCTGTCGCGGAATTTTGCAAGTGGGCAACAGCAGCAGCAGCACGCTCTCGGTTGTTGCCAGAGACTTGGCCTCTTGCGGCAACTTGGCACGGCCTCCCTCATGATAAGTGGATGCCTCCTCGGTCTTCAAGTTGAAAGCGGCTCGTTTCACGGTTCCTCCCCCCCGGCTTCCAAACCAGGCCTTTTCCCCTTTCCCTCTTCGTTTGGACACCACAGAGACAACCCCAGGTTCCGAACTTCCTGGCATCTTCCAGGCCCTTCCTCCCCTCCCCCCCCCAATCCCGCCAGAATTCATTCGAGGGCGCAGCGACTGACTGGATCGAGCTCCAGCCACGTACGTAAGGCGCAGACGGACTGAGAGAGAGAGAGATTGCGATTTGCATATTGCAACACAGTAGAGAGAGAGAGAGAGAGCGCACAAGAAGCTTGCAATTTGCTTGTTGCACAGCCCGCGCGAGAGAGAGAGATTGAGAGAAGAGAGAGAGAGTGAGAGAGAGAGAGAGAGAGAGAGAGAGAGAGAAGAAGTTTGCAATTTGCACGTTGGAGAGAGAGAGAGAGCACAGAGTGAGTGAGAGAGATAGAGCACACAGTGAGAGAGAGAGAGAGAGAGAGAGCGCGCGCGCAATGCAACCATCCTCCCCGAGATAGCAGAGAGACAGAGAGAGAGAGCGAGAGAGAGAGAGAGAGAGAGAGAGAGAGAGAGAGAGAGCGCTGCAACAATCCTGCGGTACTCTGCCCCCCTCCCCACCAAGCTCCTCTCTTCCTGCTGCCCACGATTTGAACTCTGCAACAAACGGATGCGATGTGCCTTTGAAGTCGGCCCCTGTCGCGAGGTCAGGACCCCATTGCAGTGCAGTTGCTGGAAAGCGAGTTTTCGAGGTTCTCTGGAGTTGGGGCAATCCGGCCGACAATGATGAAGTTTTGAAAAAAGCAGCTTCAGTGGCAGAAATCTGCATCACGGAATTCTCTTCATCAAGCAGAGAAAGAGAGCGCGAAGAGACGCAGGATGCTCACCGACATTGACTTTCAAATTCTTCTTCGGAGCTTTTTGCGACCGTAGGAGCCATACATGGCCAATTCTGAGAGCCTTAGATTCCCTTGCAATCCCTCCTCGCACCGAAATAACTGGTGGAGTACTTGGGAATCTTACGTTTCCCAATTTCGCTCTGCAATCCGAGCGAATTTGCCTGAATCTGAGTTGCACACAGTTCTAACCGATTGCCTTAACTTGTACAGTGCATACCTCAATGTGTCTACCATTGACGAAGCCCTCTCCATCATTTCAGGTACGTAAAGTTTCCTGTCTCTCGTTCAGTTGGGTAGCAAAACAGTAGAAATTTTGTTCTATAGGAAAATGTTGAATAGCTTTTTGACAGACCTTGAGCTCGTTAGGAACGTATCCTTCAACGATCTCATCTCTTGATACCTGCCTTGAAGCTGGTTTTGAACTTTTAATGAGATCCCCTGCCAGCGTTCCTCTAATGAGCGCTTAATAACGCAGGTTACCGATGCTCTCCGTTAGAGATCGCATTTATGTGGATGGGCAGATGGAGACCCACTTCAGCTGTTGTTCTTGTGTATTCGACTATGGGGTTGGATATTCAGGAAGCAGGAAAACAGACGCAGGAACTGAATCAAGGCGTGCCTGAGTCAAGTTTGCTTTCAGAAAAACAGCTGTCGGGTTTGAGTGCATTACAAAAACATACTCATCAAGCAGAGTCTGATCTATCTCAACAGTTGGCCACACTCCAGGTAAATTTTCGTTTTAAATACACAGAATAGAGAGATTGTAACTATGAACCAAGGAAAAATCCAAGATGTTTTATAGTTGGTTGTTGTCTTTCACATCAGCTACCAGCGTTATTTTGTAGCTGATGTGAAATGGCCACACTCCAGGTAAATTCTCGTTTTAAATACACAGAATAGAGAGATTGTCACTATGAACCAAGGGAAAATCCAAGATGTTTTATAGTTGGCTGTCTTTCACAAGCGTTATATTGTAGCTGATGTGAAAGAGCCGTTGACTTATATAAGTACATAGCTTACTGGTTAATCTATTGAATGTGACTGTCACTACATGCTGGACAAATGTTATGTTCCACTTACTCAGGTTCTCGCTCTCTTAATTTCTCCGTTTGTTGTTTCAGTAGCGTTTCTCTGGGGATTTTAGGTATACTTTGTCAAAAAAGATGAGGTTATGTATGCATTGGTTAAGCTCACAAGGTTGTATTGTAAGACAGGTGTATTTCTGAACACATCCAGTGAATCAAGAAGAGTAATGTTGTGTCATGTACTTTTATCAGTTTGTAGGAGCTGCTGCGGGTGATCCTCTGGGATACGTGGTTGTAGTATAATGGATACCTGCTTTTCTGAGCTCTTTCAATGCAGCATAACTGGCAAAGTGAAGGATAATGCATCATGGATTGCAGCGTGGGCTTTTGCAGAAGCATTGCTCTAGTATCCAGATTCTTTCAGAGGAGTTTAGTGGGTAACTGTCATGAGATCGAAAGTGCACCATTTGTTACAGTGTTTACTCTTAGTAGTATAGGCAATGCCAGTTCACGTTGAATTGAAGGATAATGCATCATGGATTGTACAAGGAGCCAATAGTTCAAATTGTTCTTTTGCAGATGCATTGCTGTAGTATCCAGATTCTCACAGTACTTTGAGTGGGTAACTGTGACGAGGTTGAATCTGAGCCATTTGTTCTAGTTTTTAGAGGATGAGTTTGGTTGTGTGTTTGAATTCATTTAAACTATTTCCTGTGTTCGGGGACCGACGAATTTTAGCCGGTGAAGTTCTCATGCTTGCGGTATACTTCATTGTGATAAATACTTTCTATTTTAAGTTCTGTGTTGCCCTATGATCTATCTTTTCAAAACTAATTTGCTTACAAATTCTCGTTTGGGACAAAGTAAAATGAAACGTTCTAGTATGCGCAGTCTTGATAGCCAGTTGTGGCTTGAATGAAGACAATGTGGGCTATTTATTGATTTGTTTCCTCCTTAAGTGCTAGCGTTCGTCATCGCTGAATCTGCCCTTCACATCCAGAGTGTTGACAGAAAGTTTGTGTTGTGATCGACATACACCAATGGCAGAAATGTCATAGTAGCTATGTTTGCAACCAAACAGAGGCTGCCATGTGTCAAGGGGGTGCTGAGTGTGGGGGTTCCTAATCCCCCCGCCTCCGCCGCTCATGCGTCGGCAGTCTCCCAGAAAGGCCTAGGAGATGTCTGAGGAGGATTTGACGCCTTCTTTATATTCAAGGATCGCACAATGTCCCATATTTATATGGGCTTAATCATCTCAAATTGCACGTGTCACAGTTGCGAGCCCGCCTTCAATTAACCACGCTCCATGTTTAAATGAGTACCACCTCCACCCCAGGGTAAACAAATGTGACACTGACGAAACTGGACCATGACCAAAAACAAGGCCGTTTGGTATACTAACCATTTACTTTGTATTTTATATTTTTCGAGGCCTTGCTTGCATGGCATGAGAGGAGGGTGCCACTGCTTGAAGTCCCAAATATCCAACATTATGGCTTGTAACCGGGGCAGTAAACCATAACTAACTTGCATACATTTCAATTACAGCCACTTAGAAATTGTTCCAGCAAAGTCAAGCACATACTGAAACAATATTCAAGAGCTAGATTGCCCCTGAGTGCAACACCATATTGGCCCCAAAATCATTGGCGCCCCTTTCGATATTTCTGTAATTTATTCAGAAGGCAAACATACAACAAGGTCACTATCCAAAACCAGCCATCTGAATCTTATCCTGTCAGGCATTCAAGAACTTGCAACACAAGCCAATCTCTGGCTTACAAAGGCATCCAGCCTCAATGCATAATTCCTTAGCACAAGGCATCCAAAAATCCAGCACATATCCAAGTGCATAATCCATGGCCAAACTGGCAACCATAAGCAAAAAAATTCTGTGAGTAGTTGACATCCAAACCAGCAAATGTTCTCTGACAAGCTGACATCCAAGAATCCACATAAACAGACTAGGCACTGTCCGGCATCACGGGCACTGAAAGTATGCACACAACTAGGAGCTGTTTTCAACAACTAGCCTTAGACACACATCTCTGCTTAGGCTATTGTGCATTGTGAATCCTTCGCTGTCCAACTGTAGTGTAGGATCGATGAATAGAAAGAGAGAGAGAGCAAGGTACAAAGAGTCGATAGAGTTTGCCGTCACGTCAAAACTAGGATAATGAAAATAGAGAGTACAAAGTAATTGTATCAGACCTAGGACTAAGTGTCCTAGGTGTCACATAGGACTTAGTGTCCTATGTGGCCTAAAAGGCACTAACACTACAAGTGCCTATATTTATGCCTACAAGGCACATACCATGGGCTATAGGGCATCACTAGAACCACGAGGAGATGGCCTACATACAGCTGACCGGAATACAGAACGAGATCCTTCATGTACAAACTAATAGTGAATTCCATACACTGAAACCTTGCTGTCCAAAGCTGACACACATCCCTAGACCTAGAAACCAACTTGCATGTTCAGAGAAAAGCATGAGAGAAAGATTCCATCCCACAAGGGTGACACCCTTGTACTTTGCTTCATTGGCAATTCCACTGTCCAAGCCAATCATTGGCAACAACCTGCATCCAATTCCTGTGCATACTAGCACCCAATTGCCAAGTGTTTCCACTATGTGTGTCCAATTGTGAGTGGTATTGCATTCCACAAGTCCTAGAAA
This sequence comes from Dipteris shenzhenensis, assembly GCF_047967505.1. Taxonomy (NCBI): domain Eukaryota; kingdom Viridiplantae; phylum Streptophyta; class Polypodiopsida; order Gleicheniales; family Dipteridaceae; genus Dipteris; species Dipteris shenzhenensis. The sequence continues at coordinate 32,690,390 of NC_141608.1, read as the reverse complement.
TGCTCAAGTGGCCAGGGGAGACACTTGAACAACCAAAAGAGCAAGAACAAGCTCAAAAATGACAAATGAAGTCAAAAGGAGAGTTAGAACAACTGTACCCGCTGTCCATGGAAGAGGGGCGAGCTCTACCCTCGCCCTTGCCCTCTGTCCAGGCTCCCAGCAAGCACAGATGACCCTCAATCCGCAATGGAGTTAAAAGAACAGCAGCAAATGGAATTGAACCAGCCCTAGATGCCTTCAACCAGCTCCCAGGTGCTCTGTTCCAAGTTGGAATACCTCCAGGGGTTAGCAGATTCACAGGGTAGGGGGACAACAGGAACTCGTTTAGCAGATGAAAAGCCTTGAAATGAGTGCCCAGCAGGACCGTACAATAGAGAAATCTATCCTGGGATGCGTGCAGCAGCAAGAGAGCCTCGATGAGGGTGCAACTTGCAAGCAGGTTGTACAACAGCATAAGAAGCCTTGGGAAACGAGAAACTGGCCGTACAGTAGGCTTATGGAATCTGTACAGCAATTAATAGGTACGCACAGCAAATAAGAGAGCCCGTACAACATTTATGAAGGCCGTACAACAGCATACAGGTGCCTTAGGATGTGTGCCAAGCTAGAGAGAGAGGAGGAGACCCCCAAATAGGTGACGTGAGATAGAGGAAGAGGCGTGATAAGCATGCATTACCATCCATCTTGGGGGATTCCACGTGGCTCATTAAAGCCCCTAACCCTCCTTACCAATGACAATGTTGGTTTGCCCCCACATTAAAGCTCTAACCCTCTTTTAGCAATGCAACATTGGTTTTCCTTGGGCCCAATATTTAGACCCCTCTTATCTTTGCCTTGACCTAGCATTTGGGCCTAGTGGGTGCACTTCGAACTAATCTAGGGACTTGTAGGAAGTTGGCGCTTCGTCTAGGCCAATCCCTTGTAGCCAAAATGTCCAGGGGTTTAGGTGCACAATGAAGTTCACGTCCCCGGGACAGAAAATTATGCAAAGCCTCACAAAGCATTGGAGTTAAGATTTGGCATAATAGTATTCTATATCAGGAAAATAAAAGATGTGAAAGTATTCTAAAGCCCTCATGCACAACTACTTCGAATGTAGCAAGAAATGGAGTCCTAAGCATAAGTATGCAAGTAGTGGAACATGATGACATATAAGCTCTACATGATTTAGAGCTGTCATGTAACCGTTGATGGTGGTGGGGAGATGGAAATTGTTGAGGATGTAGGGCAATTTTAAAAGTTCGAGGAGGATAGGGTTACTATTCGGCCCTTTGCGATGTGCTCATGGCGTGTTTTCGGAGTTGCATTAGTTGAGCACCGTGGTGTTATGCCATTACATGCATGGAATGATCCTCATGGTTTGAATGTGGAACAGTAGTTTGGGATTACCAAAACCCTAAAGCCATTCTAGCTCAACCCATTCTATACCAGCAAGTAGTTGCCTTTTTTGGTTAGTTTACGTGTGCATTTGGTATGGGTGAGAGAGTGAGAGGCTGAATCATGATCCTACTGTATCTCCCCACATGCTGCTTTAAATTCCAATTGTTTGCTCTAGTGCGTGCTCCTTGCAGTGTTCTCACATAGCAAATCATTAACAATTTGTGCTTTAGGTTGTTATTTGGCAATATCTAGATTCATCATCTGGAAATTGCGACTTGCTTCCAGGAGTGCATATGACTCCAAACTCCATCAAATTTCATCTTGTCTGCTCCCAACAGACGTTTTGGGGCAGACTTACCTTTTCCTTGCTTAGTCATTGACTATTTTGGGACCTACCTCCTTTGGAATCTTTGCTTTTTATTACGATTTGACTGGGAGACCTTTTCGTTAGTCCTTTTTCCATAGATTTGTCCTCTGATACTTGTCCTAACCTATTTTCTCACTCAAGTGTTGGATAACAACGTAGCAAGGTTTTGAATGATTTGCTATTGTAGATTTCAGTTCATTGTAGATCTAGCCTTGTGGCTTTGCTTTCTGGATATTTGATTCGAACTGGTCCTAGGTTTGTCGCAGATAGCTAAGAGAAGATTATAACCCTTGATGCTTTTTTACTTGACATCCTCTTGGATGTTGAAGAAGCTTTGAACACTTTTTGGGATCACTCTTTTAGATTCTATGATTGGTCATTACGGAAAAGCATTATAACCATACCTCTTATACTTAGTTGTATTAGTCGAACTCTTTGAGTGAGGGTCTTGATAAATTTTTTCCAAAACTCATAAATCATGAATCCCTTTGTGTGGAATGGTTTTGGCAACGAATCCTAGTGAGGAGAAATGGCCTCATTTACAGCCCATTGAGCCGTATTGTAATCTTGTGTGGTGATCTATTTTTGATTATGTTCTAATCTTGTCACGAATGCATTCTCTGTGGATTTGATCTTAAGTGCAATCAGTGGAATATTGATTGGGCTTATGCTAAACTCCACGACTCTGACAAGCACCCATAGTTTGATCATCACAAAGACCTTTGCCGGGAGGGGAACTTGCAGTCAATTGACCATGGGATGAGATTTGAAGTGAACAGCGTGGCTGTGTTGTGTTGATCAATGGATCCGATGAAGATGATTACTCATTTGCAGGATGTTTGTTCGCCTTGAGTACGGGGCCTATTGACAATGTAATGGGATGCAATTGGATGAAATCTTTAGTAGCTTTTTTGTGGATTTGAATGTCAAGGCTGTTCTTTTCTGGCTTAAAGGTAAGGTATAGTGTTGCAGGTTCTTGTAGCACCAAAAACACTCAGCAAGGCAGTTGGCTAGAGAACCAGGAAACACAGTGCCCTCTTGCATCGCAGTTTTTTTTTCTTTCAAAGATGCATTGCAGTTGTTTAATCAACATGCATACATTAGTCACCTTGTGGTGGATGTTGACATGCAGCATGTATGCTGACGCATTTGCTGATATGCCTCATTAGGTGTAAACTACTCGGTGCTTTCTATCAATTTAGACAACGGATTTTGCAGAGGCGTTTGAATGAGATGATTGCGAGTTGCCAAACACATATACTTGAACTTAAGAGTTTGCAATTAAGCTGGAATTAAGACTTATACAGCTTAAACACAAAGTGACATCATTGGAAAATGCAATATGATTGAGGGGCCAAGACGGCCCCGCCCCCTTATCCAGGCTCACTTTATTCTTGAAAATGGAGATACGAGACCAAGGTGCAATGCACCTTTCAAACTGATGAACTCAGTGAAAACCTAGGACCTAGATACAAGACTCGAGCATATGTGCAAGGTAGACAACAAAAAGGAGGACTTCAAGCTCAGGTTTCAACTCTTGGCTTGCCCAATCCACAAGGAAGAAGCCTGCAACAATCACCACTTACATCCAACATTAGAGACAAGCACTAGTTTCTAGAAAGATAGTAGAAACAACATGAAATAGTGCTGTAAATGAGATAAACTTGACAATACAGGCTCCCTTCGCGACTCAACCCTTTTGTAGATGAAGTCCTTGATGCCTCTGAAGCTACCTTGGGTGAGGAGAGTGTGGAAATGGGGCTGGAATGAGAACAGCTTAGAAAAACAGCCTGTAGGCTAGAGAGAGAGAGCTTTTATGGAGTGATAGCTGTAGAGAGAGAGTGCCAATGCTGATCCCAAGGGAGGGGATGTAAGAGAGGAGCTGCTGCTGTTCCAGAGGTGCACAGAAAGGCAGATTTCTGCAAGGGGAAGGGGCTGGAACAGTAGAGAGAGAAATTCTGCAGTAGAGAGAGAAAGACTGCAGCAGGAGAGAGAACGGGGCTGTGGCTGCTCCAGGCTAGGAGAAGGAGAGAGGATGCTGCTGCTGTTCTAGAAGAGCTGAGAGGGGGCAGATTTCTGAAGAGGAGGGGCTGGAACTGTAGAGAGAGAATGTGCTACTGTAGAGAGAGAAAGTGCTGCTGAGGTGAGAGAATGGCCTGGGGAGAAGCTGGCTGCACCCAAGGAGCTGGAGAGGTTCTGCTGCATCATCCAAAAGGAGGGAGAAGAAAAGTGACGAATTTTTCATGTGAGGAATGAAAGGGAGAGGCCTTCTTTTATAGGCTCAACCCCCCTCCTAGGCCTAGAGTGGAAGGTGGACACTTGTCCCAGATTTTTGGTGGGCTGCAGTCCCAGAGAGGACAGCCCCCACAATTTGCCCCAAATCTACCAGATTTGGGGCCAAACACTTGGCCTGCATGCCCTGCCACTTGCCATGCATGCTGCCACATGTGTGGGACAGGTGGACTGACCTGCCAGCTCAGATTCCATGTGGCAGCAGTCTGCCACGTGTCAACTGCCACGTGTCACTCCCAAAAACCCTAAAAATTTCAAAGTTGTCAGAATTCAATTCTGATCGCACCCACGGGTTCCTAACAGCTTGGACTATCTATTGACATACTCTAAGGTCATAATTGAGCCATATTGAGCTCATTTGTTTATCGTCTTATCTTGTATCTCCATTACTCTTGGCATGCTGCGAGGCCCACACCCAAAGCTCAGGGGACATTCTCTTGAATGGTTCCTAGGTCGGTATGCAATGTGTGCATTTGATTGGTCCCATGTTTGGGTACTCAAGTGGGGTGTGGTTTCCAGATGTCCGTCTCAAAGAGAGGCCATCACTCTTGTGGGTCACTAATGCCCATAACCCCAAGCAAGGGGGTCCACCCTCAAATGCTAGACCTAGTCCCCATTGTGCGTAACTGAACAGTAGGAAAACATTTCATTTCTTAATAAGCATACTATTGAAAAACAAAAAGAAATAGTACCAAGCAAGTGGATACATGTTGTTGAAGCAGGATGACATTCCCTCCGTCTTTCATTCGGTTGTCCGCAACTGAAATGCTTCCTCATAAGCATCCAGGATTTAAGGACACCCCTGAAATGTAGCTCTGTCCACCCATTGGGCATCGGTGGATGGGAGCCCTCTGAACTTCAAAAGGTACATTTTGCGAGTCGTGCCTCGACGTCCCGTAGTGAAGTTATGCAAAATAATTTGCTCTGGGATCAACAAGATCTCAGTGTCCTCTACTTCAGGTGCATCGTCCAGTGTGGGCTCTTGAGGTGGTTCCCCAATGAAGGGTTTCACCAAGCTTACGTGGAAGACATTGTGGATCTTCCAATGCTCTGGAAGTCTCAATCAGACTGAGACATCATTTATTACCTGCAACACCTGAAAAGGACCATAATATCGAAAGGATAGCTTGAAGTAGGTGCACTTTTTGCCCACTTTGGTTTTTAATCGGGCTTTCTCAAATTTCAATAAGACCCATTGGCCTTCTTTCACTGCAAACGCCCTCCGTCTTTTATTTGCAGCTGCTCTTTGTTTCTCCTGTGCCTTTTGAATGGCATAGGAATGGTGTTTCCTGAAACTCCCGTTGTAATGCTCACATCTCTACCCTTATGTTGGAGGGTTAGAATATTCTTCACATAATCGATTCGGGGGTTGACTTGCTTATGCCAAGGCATGCCGAGAATTACATCTGATCCTTGAAGTGGTGCCACCATGAAGGGTAGATATCCAAGTACCCTTGGATGTGTATCCCAAGCTTGCCGATGATGGGGTACACCTTCTCTTCTTGGTTCTTGAAGGTTGCAGTTGCCTCCAAGGCTTCTCTTTATCCTCTGGGGCTATCCCCAAGTTCTGTGCTATCTCATGACAAATAAAGTTGTGAGTAGCTCCACTATCGAACAAAAATAAAGCGGATTGATCCTTTACCTGACCCCATGTTTTCAACAAACTATGGGTGTCGTTTACAGCTCCCTTTTTTGGAGGTGCTTCCACCTTGTTAACTACCAAAACTGGCTTTTTGAGGGCTGCTTCTTTGTTGCTGCTGTTTTTGGCAGCTTGAGGGCATTCGTAGAAGTTGTGGCCTCGATCGCCACACTTGAAACACCGCCCTTCGGAGTAATACTTTTGCTTCTGTTGTGGAGACAATGAGCTGAAAGTGCGGGCTGCTTTCTTCGAAGGAGGCTGGCTGGCTGACTTTTGCTCTTTTGGTGCATCCTTTGCTATCTCCTTATCCTTTTGTTCCTTGGAAGAGGTTCCCTGGGACTTCCGCTTGTTGGAGAAAGATTGTTTCTTCTCCACCTTCAATGTTTCTTCTCCACCTTCAAGGCGATGTTGATGGTGTCTTCGAGAGAAGTAGGAGTGGCAATGTCCACCTCATGCTGAACGATATACCGTAGGCCAGCAAAGAACTTCCTTTGCTGCTCTTTTTTATCCTTCCTACTGAATGCTTGAACTTTTAACAAAGTATCCCATAAACGATCAACATACTCACTGACTTTCTCTTCTTGGGGTTGGCGGAGGATGTCCCACTGCACCATTGTATCTCTCTTAAACTCCTTAGGCAGGAAGTGCCTCATCAAGTTCTTCTTGAAGTGCTTCCAGGTGTGGGCTTGCTATCCAGTGTTGATCATAGTTGCCCACCAGAGTGAAGCACGGTCTTGCATGTGCAGGACGGCAAACCGGATCTTCGCCTTGTCTTCGTACTCGTCCCCCTCAAAGAAATACTCGAGGTCTCGGATCCAGGCCAGCAAGACCTCGGGCTTGTCCTCTCCCTTGTACTTGGTAAACTTGAAGAGCTTATCTCCAAGAGGTACCTTATGCTTTGCATACCTTCGTCTCCGTGCACGTCTCGAAGGAGATGGACTCCGATGACGCCGTCTACCTCGAGGAGGGGAAGAAGAGGATGATCTTCCCTCCTTGTTGGAGTTTTGTCCGCACGGCCTCTTCCTTGGGATTGGGGCCCTATGTCATGAGTTTCTGCTTGGCTGCTTTCCAGCACTTGAACCTGTTGAGCAATGTTTGCCAAGAGAGCACTCAACTCATGCAGGTTAGCAGGAGGGTCAGGTCCATTGGCTGCCATGATGACAAGATGACTCAATGAAGGAGAGACTCAACAAGAGAAAGCACAGAGTACAGGACCACTGCCTAAGCTCTGATACCAATGTAAACTACTCGGTGCTTTCTATCAATTCAGACACCGGATTTTGCAGAGGCGTTTGAATGAGATGATTGCGAGTTGCCAAACGCACATACTTGAACTTAAGAGTTTGCAATTAAGCTGGAATTAAGACTTATATAGCTTAAACACAAAGTGACATCATTGGAAAATGCAATATGATTGAGGGGCCAAGACGGCCCCCCCCCCCTTATCCAGGCTCACTTTATTCTTGAAAATGGAGATACAAGACCAAGGTGCAATGCACCTTCCAAACTGATGAACTCAGTGAAAACCTAGGACCTAGATACAAGACTCGAGCGCATATGTGCAAGGTAGACAACAAAAAGGAGGACTTCAAGCTCAGGTTTCAACTCTTGGCTTGCCCAATCCACAAGGAAGAAGCCTGCAACAATCACCACTTACATCCAACATTAGAGACAAGCACTAGTTTCTAGAAAGATAGTAGAAACAACATGAAATAGTGCTGTAAATGAGATAAACTTGACAATACAGGCTCCCTTCGCGACTCAACCCTTTTGTAGATGAAGTCCTTGATGCCTCTGAAGCTACCTTGGGTGAGGAGAGTGTGGAAATGGGGCTGGAATGAGAACAGCTTAGAAAAACAGCCTGTAGGCTAGAGAGAGAGAGCTTTTATGGAGTGATAGCTGTAGAAATTCAGAAATGAAAAGCAATATATTGTTATTTTCTAATGATGAAATTCAAAAATGAAAAGCAATATACTTGTTATTGTTTAATATGTGAAGTTGAGATTGTTAGGCTAAACCAATGGTTGAAATTGTGAGAGTGTCCTAAACCATCCCTGTGGTTGAAATTGACTATCCTAAACGTGTTCTAAACCAGCCCGATGGTTGACTGTCCTAAACGTGTCCTAAACCAACCCGGTGATAGAAATTGTGACTGTCCTAAACCAGCACGGTGGTTGAAATTTGTTTTGCTTCATTATATACTTTAATTAGACTGTGTTTTGTCCTCTTTTAGTAGTAGCAAAAAGGGGGCTCACTGTTATGATGTTCCTGCATGTTCCAGAGGTGCACAGAAAGGCAGATTTCTGCAAGGGGAAGGGGCTGGAACAGTAGAGAGAGAAATTCTGCAGTAGAGAGAGAAAGACTGCAGCAGGAGAGAGAACGGGGCTGTGGCTGCTCCAGGCTAGGAGAAGGAGAGAGGATGCTGCTGCTGTTCTAGAAGAGCTGAGAGGGGGCAGATTTCTGAAGAGGAGGGGCTGGAACTGTAGAGAGAGAATGTGCTACTGTAGAGAGAGAAAGTGCTGCTGAGGTGAGAGAATGGCCTGGGGAGAAGCTGGTTGCACCCAAGGAGCTGGAGAGGTTCTGCTGCATCATCCAAAAGGAGGGAGAAGAAAAGTGACGAATTTTTCATGTGAGGAATGAAAGGGAGAGGCCTTCTTTTATAGGCTCAACCCCCCTCCTAGCCTAGAGTGGAAGGTGGACACTTGTCTTAGATTTTTGGTGGGCTGCAGTCCCAAAGAGGACAGCCCACAATTTGCCCCAAATCTACCAGATTTGGGGCCAAACACTTGGCCTGCATGCCCTGCCACTTGCCATGCATGCTGCCACATGTGTGGGACAGGTGGACTGACCTGCCAGCTCAGATTCCACGTGTCAGCCTGCCACGTGTCAGCTGCCACGTGTCACTCCCAAAAACCCTAAAAATTTCAAAGCTGTCAGAATTCAATTCTGATGGCACCCATGGGTTCCTAACAGCTTGGACTATCTATTGACATACTCTAAGGTCATAATTGAGCCATACTGAGCTCATTTGTTTGTCGTCTTATCTTGTATCTCCATTACTCTTGGCATGCTGCCAGGCCCACACCCAAAGCTCAGGGAACATTCTCTTGAATGGTTCCTAGGTCGGTATGCAATCTGTGCATTTGATTGGTCCCATGTTTGGGTACTCAGGTGGGGTGTGGTTGCCAGATGTCCCTCTCAAAGAGAGGCCATCACTCTTGTGGGTCACTAATGCCCATAACCCCAAGCAAGGGGGTCCACCCTCAAATGCTAGACCTAGTCCCCATTGTCCGTAACTGAACAGTAGGAAAACATTTCATTTCTTAATAAGCATACTATTGAAAAACAAAAAGAAATAGTACCAAGCAAGTGGATACATGTTGTTGAAGCAGGATGACATTAGGTGTCTCTGGACCATGCCACTACCTTGGAGCAGTAGCCAGCGAATTAATAAAGCTCCAAATTGCCTTACTAAGGTGGAAGGGGAAGAAGTAGCATAGCAAGTGCTTGAGAGGAATCTCACATCTTGTAGCACATCGTCTTTTGCTTTGCTAGTGCTTTTGGTGAAGAGGGAGGAGATGTTAAACCACACATGCATTGAGTACAATACAACCACAGTGGAAAACAGGCTCCAATCCTGGCATTGATGTGAGAGCTACCCATAACCCTATGCACAACCAATAGTGAAAACACTCGGCCTCCGTGCTCCCTATGAGCTTAGGTAGGCCTTGATACCGTGCCCTACAAACACACCTCCAAGCATCCCTCCCAGAAAGCTACCTCGAGGCAGTGAATGCTTAGAAGATTTGACCTCCTTGTTGTCTTGATGTGCAGCCAATGGTGAGGCCCAAGCTCCTTCTGACTCTTGTACTCTAGAAGACAGCCAAGGGACTTGATATCTGAGGGCTAAGCAGACCGACCCAGCCAGCTGACCAGCAGGGCTCCATATGGCCGACCCCTGGTCTGTCCCAACCGACTTGGCTGGCTGCCCCCCGACCCTGGTTGGCTGGCCTTTACCAGCCTCAACCAGGGCTGGTTCATACCCGACCAGGCCCTGGATATCCCTGGCCAGATTCAGCCCATTCCATGCCGAACCTGCTGCAAATACCTGTGGAGAGTGCCTCCTGGCTCCTGATATCCTGCCATCTGCCTGGACCTTTTCCTGGCCTGCCACCTGCTGCAGCTCCGTACAGCCTGTTGTATGCTTCTGTACAGACCCGTACCATTGCATCACGTGTCCCGGGCCAGATCCAAGCCCATAAACAGGCCATACACCTGCTGCACTCCTGGACATGCCACATGGCATTCTCCGGCAGGGTTCCATGTGCTCCTGATGCTCCGACCTGGTTGCAGGTGTCTTTTTTCAGTCAGATACTTCTCTTGAGTGTGCTGCCCATGTGGCACCCTCATGCTTTCATGTTTTACTGTCTGTATGCTGCCCACATGATGCTGCCCACATGGCAGCCAATGTGCTGCCCATGTGGCATCCCTAATAGATCCAACTCCACCTCCCCCATGGCAAAAGCACAATACTACTGAGACATTTCTCCACTGATAGCAATAGACATCCAAAACCAAGAAGTTCCCCATGGCATGTGTCAGATGGGTTTATTCCATGTACCTTCCCCATAGCCACAAATTCATGGTTAACCATCAAATTGACCATAGCTTAACAGCATATTTCTTCACCCATGACTCCTAAGAAATAAAATGAGAGCTCTTAGTTAGTAAATTAATTTTCAAATAACATATTTTACCACATGGTGGTATCGCTCCCACTCTCCCCATACCAAAGTCTCTCTCTCTCTCTCTCTCTCTCTCTCTCTCTCTCTTTCTCTCACACACACACAGACACACAAACACAACACACACACACAAGATGGTATCTACACACTCACAAGGCCTATAAACATTTTGACCATATGGCCAAGTCTTTATGATGACTAGAAGGTGTCAACATAAAGCTTGATAAAAGTCAAGTGTTCTCTTCATGAGAAAATAAATTTAGGTGGGCAAGGATCTCTTACACTTATTACACCTTTCACATTCAAAATTTTAAAATTCAAAATTATAATTTTGTCTCCCTCCCTCCTCCCTCCCGCTTCCCACCTCCCTCCCTTCCTCCTCTCTCCTCCCCAATCTCTCTCCTCCTCCTCCTCTCACTATTGCGACAATCCCTTCTTCCACATGCCTCCTCCTCCTCTCCAACATTGATCCCCAAACTCTCTCCTCCCTCTAGAAAATGCCTCCTCCTCCTCCAACCTTTGACTTGTATGATCTAACTGTACCTCTACACTTTCTCTCTACTCTGTAAGAAAATAATACAAGTATGTGCTCAACAGATGATAGGATCTCGTACGTAAGAGAGAAAACCAGATAGTATGGAGAATCAAAATTTTAATTACTGTAGATGAGATACAATAGATGGCACTGCCTCCCAGCCGTGCGCTCCTGTGAAAGAAGCTTTGATGGTGAGGTAGAAATAGTAGAGGACGGAGGCTGGATGCTAAGGAATCACAGTTGCTATAGCCAGTGATGAAATGGAGAGGTGACTTCTCCAACACAGCAAAGTAGCAGGCATATAATATTGGTAATACCAGATTCCTGTGATGGTGGCCTAGCAAATCATGGAGTTTCTTAAGCGTTTTAATGCGATTTATGATGTTTCTTTGCAGGTGGGTCAGAAACCATAAGCAATCTGACCTCTTAGGATATCATGCATTCACCTATATCATTTTATATGGGTTTTTAATGCATCCCATTTGTTCAGGCTATGTGATTAATGATGCCAAATGATTAATGATGACTATTGACATGGTTCTTGTTTTGATTGTTTTTTTCATCTTGTTTCTGAATTTGGTACATTTGTATTTACAGATGCTTTTGGTTGAACAAAGTACGCTGACTGCACTGCAACTCGGAGAAGCAAACACAGATTGTTGTGATCTGTCGAACTTCAAACAACTAGTAGATGTGAAAGTTTCTCAATTGCTGACACTACTCAACAAAGCTGACAATCTCCGCCTGCACACATTGAGAGTGCTGCTTGATCTTCTAACACCAGTTCAAGCTGCATCCTGCAGTCTTGCTGCCTACGAGCTTATGTTTGCATTAAGATCTTTAAGTAAGACCATGCAGAATTCTGGTGCATCACCTTTTGTTAAGTGATTTGTTGAAGATTAGTTTCAAGTATTGTAGTCCTCTCACTTGGGAATGAGAGATACAGCTGTCATAAAACCAACTAGGAAGGACATTGAGCTGTCCATTTCAAGTTTGTGAAGAGTGTGATCTTTGTATGAAATTACGCTCATCAATGAGATTCACAAGAAAAGAAGACTGTTAAGTCAGAAAAGGACAATCAAACTTCAGGTAGCATGTTTGTCGGTTCTTTTAATTCCAGGCAGGGCAGCCTTAGTTAAGGTCTGTTCCAGCACAAGCAGTGTGATACTCAGCTCTTTTGAAACAGTAGCAGTCGGGGTTTACATTGTTTCTCAAAAAAGGGAGGCCTGGTATGCTCTTCAAAGGAAGACGCTCAGGCTTGAATTCAGTGTGTCGTATTATGAGAGCTGAAGCTGTTTGATCAGGCAGAAATAGTGGATGCTTGCATGCAATACCTCTTTTGTATGCTGCGTTCCAGTCTGTACAGTGCAGTGTCACAATATTGCAGTTTTGCAAGTCCACTGTTCAAAAAAATTTCCCTTCATCTTGGGAATAAAGATCAAATCAGCCCTTAAATTGAGTTTTTTCCTGATCTGTTGTTTTCATCCATTGAATCTGATACCCGCATTATGACTTTGGTAATGAAGTGAATAAGTGACTTACGAAAGAAGCAGCTCTAGTCCTTGGAATTTCTCTCTTTGGGGTGAAGGAATTGTAGGATGATCAGAGCTAGGGAAAATTATAAAATGTGAGGGATGTCTACTCTGCACTCTGGTTTTCTTGTTGAGATTCTAGGTAGACAGGAAGAGAGGTTCTTGCTACACTTCGTTAGTCATTTAGATGGTAAAAGTAATTCATAATATTAGAAATATTTTACCATACCGCTTCAATGTTTTTCCTCCCAAGAACAGAAAAGCGGATAGGGGGGGCAATTAATGGAAGGGGCTGGTATGTGAAATAATATTCAATTTGTATGTCTTTCTTCAATGTCAGCACTATGTTGCATAGGTTGGTGAGGTGAGGCTGATTAAATGTTTAAAAGATTAACCTATGTTATGGAAAAATCTCTCCTAGCAAACTAACTGAATTTCAAAACAAAAACTAATTGTCTTTGAAAGATTAACCTATTTATGAAAAGATTAGCCTAAGCTACTGGATATGCTAATTGGTCATTGTGGGCAAAAGTTGGCTTTTGCCCATGGCTGGACTCTTTAAACAGATATAATTAATGGGTATGGTTTTCTTCAATGTAAGTATAACATTGCATAGCGTGATGAGGGGAGGTTGCATAAATGTCCAGTTAAAAGAGTAACCTAACCTATGTTATGAGAAAATCTCTCCTAACAAACTAATTAAATTTCATAACAAAAAATACGTCTTTTGTATTTTATGGAAAAAATAGGCTCAGCTAAAGCATATGCTAATTGGTCATTGTAGATCAAAATACATGGATGGATTAAAGATGAGCTAGTATGCCTTGTTATGCAAGTGGATATGTGGTGAGTTCCCAATGAAATGTCTCATCCCATAGAAAATTAAAGAATATTTCAACCACAACTCCATGCACTATTAAAAGCTAAAGTAATCCTTACACGTATACATGAACAAAACTACTCATGTTGTTTTACCCAACATAATGGTTATACCCAAGTAAATCATAGAAAAGGCAAATTGTCAAAATTGTGGGTTTTGTTGGACCACAAGGTAGCACCGTTTCTTTAACTTGCATACATTATCTATGAAAATAGGTGGATTGAAATGAACCTTGTCAATGTCGTAAGTCCATGTGCATAGTATAGAACTTAATATTTTCATCATGTTAAAGTATACAACAATGGAATAATGGAATCCTTACTATGGCAAAGAGAATAGCATAAATCTCGTCGAGAAGGGTAACTACAAAAGTGCTCTTTGCCCAATAAGAGAGCCCCTACTTTTTATGCTTTTATATAGAAGTGGACATTCTATTTTTAGCATAAAGTTAACCTTTACATGTTTTCTCTTTCATTCTTATTTTTTGCATGTCTTCTCTTCTCTTTCCTTGTGTCTAATTATCCTCACTATATGGTCACTCATGAGCTTGTTTGATTTTGCATTCTTTTTACTAATATCCCTCACTACATTTACACTTACGGATTTGTTTTGATAACATGTACTCAGGGTCATGAGGGTAGAGCTTATGTTTGTCAATATAGAATCTTTTGTTCTTTTTTATCATGTCGGTGTAAAACTTCTTTCATTTTGTTTATATTCTTGTCTATTCCTTTGTGGATGTAGGTTATCTTTGCTTTTGCTTGTTTCTTTAGGTTTTTTTCGAGTGTAGCTCTTCATCGTTGATGGTGTTGCTATCTTCCTTTTGCTTTTCTACTTCCACTTGTTGCTTGATTTCTTTCTTGTTGATGTTAGTTCTTGCTTCTATACTTTCTCCATTTTGCTACACTTCGTTGATGGTTTTCTTACCTATCTATACTTTGCCGATGATGTATTCCATGAATGCAATTATTGTCTTCAGTAGAGTCATCATAATGCCATCGAACATCTCTCATTTTCAACTACATTTGAATTCGTCCATAGTGTCATTCCTTGTTGCATTTTTGTATACTTTGTTTATGGTGTCTTACCTTTTTTTATTGTTTGGTGTATTCCATTGACTACTTTTGTAGTCTTTCGTAAAGCATCTTTCGTAAAGCATTGTAATACCATTGAATATTTATCGTTGTCCAAATCAAATCAGTTCATCCACAATGCCATTCATTTCCTGCGTCTCATATATCCTAGAGAAAATTTCATTGTCTATATCTTTTTAGCATTAAAAACACCTTTCATCTCGTCTTGATGGATTTTTTGGAGGGTACATTATCGTATATCTTTATATCATCTTTTTTGACATTTGTGATGTGTCAAAGCTTTCATCCAGTCTTAACATCTCCAACATTGTCTTTTTGTTTTCTAGTGCTCACAAGCTCTTTAGGGAAAAGATCTCATATGCGAGTACATATGTTATCATAAGACCCAATTTGAACATCACTAGTAAGACACAAGAAATGAACTGTTTCTTCTTAAACACCCTCTGACCCTCACCAGCCAACAAAATGATTCTTCATATCATTTGTAGGGTGAATGCATGGTTAGGTGGCTTAGTTTTAGCAATCTATAGCTCTTCAAATGTAGTACTCAAAGGGAACATTAGGCGGACTAGTACCTAGGACATTGTTGTTTAAACTGAATCATAGTGTATGCACACCAAAATGTGGTGCATTAATCATCAGTCAATTTCCTAACATGGATTGAACGGCTAACATTGAGTTGGCCATCTCTCTCACCAGCTTCAAAATTTGAACTCTCATATCTTTTCACTTAAATCTTCCTATGTGACATTGTTCCTTTAGTAAGATTCACACTAGTTCATGCTCTTAGCATGGGCATTCTCAGTATGTTCTCATGCTTAGCTTAGTTGTGGAAGGGAAGGAAGCAATTCTTTGCAATGGTGGATGGATTCAAGTTTTATTGCTAGGTTTCTTTGTGAGTAAGTAAGCATTACGACTTTCAATAATTAGCAAGTGTTTTGAACTTCGGTTATTAAGTTGTTCATTTCCTTTGCATGTTTTGAAAAATGTTGTCTTAGTTTTATGCTTATCTTTCTTTCGCTTGGAGGCTTGTTCTCAACCTACCTTATCAACCCGTGTTTTTCTTTCCCTCCTCATGAAGCCATTGGTCAAAGGCCGGCAAGCGGAATCTCCTCCCCAAAGTAGCTTTGTTGTATGGTAGCTAGTTGAGTCAATGAGGGTTTCTCAGTGAGCCTTGAGGGTAAAATTCCTCGGAAGCTAGTTGAGATACATGAGGAATTGTGGCTCAGATTTTTCACAAGGCCACTAAAAAATAAACCAAAAAGTAAAAACACATAAAAGCTACTTGAACATTTTTGCTCTTATGCTCCAACGTGTGTACAAGGAGGTCTTCAGGAATTTCGAGTTTGGCGTACACTTTGCTTTGGATGGTGCAAATTAGTAGCCCTTGTCATTGAAAAATTTTCATACACAATTGCATGGCCACAGTATGCCGAGAGTGCCATGCACAATGTGGAGCAACATGGCCACATACCTACACAATGTGTAGGGTGACATTCATTGATGGATGGCATAGATAGCAAGGTGAATCACACATTAGAAAGAGATATTGGGAGGCTAGTCCATCGTTTCCTATTGGGGACTATCATGACTAGATATACATATCTATATAAAATTTCCTTCACATGATAATGTAATCCAAATTATCAGTACAAAGAAATATTTGATGGTAGTAATTTGGTGTAGACCACGGAGCAACACACCCACCATCTCATATGCTATTTTCTATTCCCTTATGTTCGCTTGCCTTGCAAGCAAGTAGAGTTCATGTCACACACAATCAGAATGCTCAATTTCATGTTATGCTCCTCGATATGTGCTGTTACCTTGGAGGCGATTCCTCATTACGTAGAAAGCCCTAGTTGTCTACATCAAAAGTAATTCGAGTTATGCCACCCATTATTCGTAGCTCCACCGACTGGCCCTCTATCCTTGATTGCAAATCTCCAACTCTGTCTCTCTATCTCTGTCTCTGTCTGTCTGTCTCTCTCTCTGTCTGTCTCTATGTCTCTCTCTCTCTCTCTCTCTCTCTCTCTCTCTCTCTCTACACACACACACACCCCAAAAAAAATAAAAAAAATTTGATTAGTAAATGTACCTCTCTCTCTCTCACACACACACACACACACACACACACACACACACACACACGAATACTTTCCTAACAACTGTGAATTATTATTTTATGTACCCTTGTGAAATCTTCCCTTACACTTTCTTTTTAACCACCCCACATACCAAGCCCACTAATCGTCCCATACCTCCTCTAATCCCTTCTTAACCCATGCACTCATTTGCTCCTTACTCCACTGGTGACTTAAACTTCACTTGTGCCTAAATTGTTTTTTTAATTATGTAAGAATCCATATGGTTGTCTATATTCCTAGGTAAAGTGGTAACAAGCTGGGGAAAATAGGCATTAACTGTCTACCCAAACGTAACTATGATATTCTAACACCTAGTTTGTTTGGATGGTGGCAGGTAAGTGGACCGCCGACCTCGAAACCTGGAGCGCCTGAGGATTCGACTTTTTTTTTCAATATTATGTTTGTCAAACTCAATATTATTAAAAATTCTTAATTTTGATCAAAATTTTTGCAAACTCTAGTTGCATTTTTCAACTTAGATGTCTCAAACATTTTTTCCTTAAATGTTTCTCTTTTTTAACTTTTTATCCAATTGATGGAATTAATTGTATGGCTCAATTATTGTTGGGACTTTTTAATCTAAACACACACACACACACACACACACACACACACACACACACACACACACACACACACACACACAAAAATGAAAAAAATACATATGTATGTACCTGTATGCAAATAGGTATACGAAAAGTTTTCAAATATACTTTGGCTATGAGCGCTCAAAAAAAGGGGGGCGACATTATCATCATGATTATTTTTTACTCATGGAGACCCCCGTGATAGAAGCATTTATGGAAAGGAATACAAACATGACGGATTGGAGATGGAGAGGGTATTATAAAATATATGGACCCCTTTTTAAAAACCACATTGAACATATAAGCAATTTAAAAAAGGGAGGGGACTCTTAAGATTTTAAGCGATAGGACCTCCTACAACATGATATGTAAGACGTTATTACACACGTCCTCAAGCCCCCCACCATGGGGTGAGTTATGTGCAACAAGTACCCATGTGGGAGATATGGTTTAATATAAGACTGGCAGTAATAAAGGGATGGTTGTCAACCCTTCCTGCCAAGACAACATTGAGCGGATTTAAGGCAACAAGAATGAAACTCAAAAGTATTTGGCGAATTAAGTACACTGCATAGACTTTCACTGAATCCAAACTTTGCCTCATGCTACGAGCTGAATGACTCCAAAGAGCCTCAACTGATGAGCTCCATGTGCTCTTAATGCCTACACACTCCTAGGCCTGGGGATAGATATCAGGGCACATGGTTTATCATTTTTTGTGTGCGGGACCGGCACGACCGACGCTGGAAAAAGACAAAATGATTAAGAACAAAAGATTGTATGCGATAGGGTTTGAACCCATGACCATAGAGATTTGCTTGTAAGCCTCTACCACTACACTACCACACGCTTGCATGCAAGTGCTTATAGTCATATGTTTATAAACATATGACTATAAACAATTGCTTATAATCGTTGGAGACCGCCGCTCTGGCGTCGTGAAAATTTGTCAGCCTGCATGGGTCCCACCTCCACCTGCCTCAAACAAACTATACCCCCCCTAAATCTATCCTAATCTCACTCCTAGAGGAAACTGTGAAGAGCCTTACACAGCCATGCGATTGGACCCAAGAGGATCCAAAGCTCCTTAGGGACCTTGGGGAAGAAGCTCTACTAGCATCACCAATGTGAAAAATGGCTTGAAGGGCAGGAGTTCTCTATTGCAAATATTAAAGATGGAGCAGGCTTGAAAGTCGTGCTGCCACAACAAAGGCCTTCGGACCTTCAACGGGGATGGACACCTCACAGGAAATTAGAAAATGGCTCGTCATCTCTGTTCCCTCCCACAACACTGGCCATGCATGCATTCTACTCAACCCATAGTGCCCTTTCATGAGGAGCCACCTTACCTCCTTGTCCATTACATTGTAGCCTTGGGCATGGCTGACATAGCTTGTCTCTAAGGCTCATAGCAATCATGAGGAAATGATGAGCACTCGAGGGAGTGCTAAGATGAAAACGAGTACTGGGAGGCCCTCAGCACTCATTTAAAAACTCAGCACGAGCTTTGTTTGTCCCAACTATGTCCAACATACTCACCATGCATCACATAGGACTTGGCTACCTCCAAGCTTGTATGTCCCAAAGTCGTGACATGCTAGCCATATTACCCGCTCTGTGGCTAATGCTACATGAAGGTTTTTCGAATTCTCACGAGAGCATGAATATCTTACATCTCGAACACTCGGAGCTCCACTCCTGGTGTTAAGAGTTGGCTTGGGCTCTACGATGCAACTGGAAGGGCCATGGGGTGAATGAGAATGTTTATATGTCAAGACGTCTCCCCCTGATGCCCAATATCACTTATAGGTTTCGACTGACATACGATGTGAGAGTGTCTACTTGAACAATCAACAATGTCATCGTAGCTCATATTTTACTATGTTGATCTTACTCATGTTTGTAGCTTATTATTACAACATTCTCTGCCGCACTTATATGGAAGGATATGCTCGGCCGTAATGAATGTGAGCACTTCCCTACTAGAGAATGATCCACGCCTCTGTGAGTATGTAGGAAGACTACTGGTTCCCTGCCTTACGTGAATGACTTGCATAGGTGGACAAAACATATGCGGATGGTCTATAAGCAATTTCCTCGTGATTGGTAGATGAATCACGGATAGGCTATGGTATTATAGGCTACACGACCCCCTTGGCTATGGTATTATAGGCTACACGACCCCCTTGGCTAGTGAGACACAAATCCTCTTTACACTCAGACTATGAGCTTGCTTCATGTAGGGGTTCGATGTAAATATTCGCTATGTTTCAAGATATGAAAGCAAGAGTGCCTTCTCATGCTTACTATAGCATGGTCGAGCTCACCTTTCACACTGTTGTGCTTGCCTCCTGCAAGCTCTTTCCTTCTGACTTGAGGCTCTTCTCCTACATGACCTATCCATTGGCTTTAGCATGTGGTTAACCACTCCCAACTACATGGTCGGCTACCTGTTCAGGCACCATGGTTCATGGAGCTCATATAGTTGACACTACTTCAAGCTCATTGTGGCTTCTTGGCTCTTTGGTTGCTCATCCTTACAAGACCCTCGATAGTACCATTCATGGGCAAGTATTTGGGCTGCTTCTAACTCCTGTGTCACAAGTCTACATGATTTTCCTTCATGGGGTATCAACTGTGTATGTAGCTTCTTAAAGCTCCCTAACTTCTTTGTTATCGGTAGTGCAAGAATTCCTCTCTAGCTTCTCTGACCCACCACAAGCTTTCTCAAGCTCCCTTCACTTATGTAGCTTCTACGTGTGGTGGCTCTCTAGGTTCGTGGCTTGGCTGTCCTCTAGAGATTTTAACTTTAGCTCAAGTGTGGTTAAATACAAGTCTAATCCTATTTTGAGTTTGTTGCTGGCCTGAGCTTCCTTGCAAGAGTCTCTCACCTTTTTGCATAGCTCAAAACCTAGCTTAGATGAGCTTCGTTGAGTAGCTTGCAGGCTACACTTCTGTTCCTGGGTTATGCTCAAGCTTCTACATGGTAGCTCCATTGTGAGCTCATAGTTGGTGGTTAGCTAGTTGAGTGTTGAATATAGCACGAGGAAGCTTGGCAAAAAAGCAACAAGATCTTTCTTTACAGTATGGAGAACCAGTATGCCATAAGCATATCTTTGCACTCTTCCCATTACAATACTAAGGGTTTAAAGAGTCAGGGCCTAGCCACAAACTTTACTTTCTTACAAAGTATGGTTTGGATAAGTTTTATAAACCATCATGGCATGGACATGTGCAATATGCAATTAGAAAATGTGCAAACAATATCCTATTATATGGATATTGGTACATGGGACTAGTTACTAGTTTTCTATCAAAGATCCCTTTATGAATACAAAAGCTTTTTGGAAGGGACTTTTGATTTTTCCCGCAAACTCCTCCTTTATATTGAAATACTGGGAATGACGGGGATAAGAATCGTGGCTAGGCATTGAAGCCTGTGGTTACAAGTGTAAGACAATAGTTCTAACTCTTGTTTTGCCTTGATTGATGCAGGTGAGGTCGGCCACTTCTCCCACCGTCTTGATGCTTAAGGAGGGAACCTGAGGACATCTTCCCCACTATCTTGATATGATTAATGACCTGCTTATGACCTTGGCAGCTCCTTCATCTATTTTAGCTATTTTTGGTTCAATAGAGATAGGGGCACTAGACATTCTTTGAAAAAAACTTGGTTTTTGCCTCTATTATATATGAATTGAGACATGGAATGAGGTATATGTAGTAGGAATTGCATGAAACATGAATTTTCTACGGTGATGCTATTAGAATTTTTGGAAAACAGGACTTGGAAGTCTATATTTCAGAAAAGACATGATACAGTTAACACTATCCTAGTTGAACCTAGGAAAGGTTATTCTAATGGACAACCCATGTTAAGTATGATGTTTCTTGCACATTGGAATATAAGGAATGTGTACTAATAAGTTGGAAACCCCCCTTGATCCTTCCTGCTAGTATATTCTATTGCTTGAATGCAACAGGAATTGGAATGGTGTATCCATGAAGAAAAGAATTGCAAAGGGAATGGAAAAGCAACAAATTAATAATGAGTCATTGGGATTTTGTTATATAATATGAACTTTAACTTAATCATAGTCTTGGGGAATAATGGATGCCATGGACTGCTTATTTTATTTTACCTTATTTTGTTGAATGGGGAATAAGCAAAAAGGCGGAGATGTAGTTTGACTAATTGAAATAGTAGGCAACACACACACACACACTTGCGGATTTGATGTAGCTTTCAAAGATCCTAACTTGTTGATGAACCATGTTTCTCCTCCAGGACACATCTCGATTTGAGGATCTAACCAAGGTTGGTTATGAACATGACTTACCAGCCCCTTCGCTGGCATGCCATGCCATCATGACCCTGTTTAATCAAAAGATCCAATAAGTCATAATTGAGTTGGACGTAAGGGAGTTTCATAGCCACCAAGATTTAGGTAGGCTACTAACCATGCAAATATCATTCAATGACTGGTGCAGAATCCTAGTCCTTGGAAAAGTCAAAGTGGAAGAAACCATCACATTGATCAATGAGTGTAGCGAAATTTGGATCAGATTATTGAACAAGATAAAGGCTTTGTGGGATTTTGCTAAGAATTCCCCAAGCATTATGAGAAATCTTTTTCTGAGTTACAATCTTTACCCCCCCCCCCCGGGTCAGTCTTGCATCAGTAGAAAATATGGGATTGAAATGCTTTAACCCTCCACAAAGTTTGGCATCCACCCCCCAACACAACTTCTGTAGCTTGGAGGGACTTTCCCAAGATAACTAGGAAAATATATTCCAAGACTTGATGGTTACTCTCACAAGCAATGCAAAAAGAAATTTATGGCCCACTTATACAACCCCCTCTTTCCACCCAGGGTGTTGAAAGTAGAGTTAATGTGGCACATGAGAACAAAATGTAGGACCTACATGACATAAACCTCTTAGCACCTTTCATGTGGACACGTGGATATATTTAATTGATATGGTGCGGGTTACAAAGACAATAAAGACTGAGGAAAAAAGAGTTGCACAAGAATTTGATCTCCCAATTATATACAACAATGCATTGGTTGCTTTCCCTCCCATGTCCTTGTTTTCCTTCGGAAGATGCCCATCACTAGTGGGAGTCTTTGGAAGATGTGAGAGCAAGATAGTAAACAGATAAAGGACCCCAAAATACATTAATGACATCTTCAACAATGGTAGGCCTTATGTAAAATGTAGATGCGATGAGGAGAAATTGGAATGCAAAGCCTAGCCACTATGGTTTGACCATGCCATATGGTACATCGTGAATTAGTTTAACCTCCTCCTTCCTGGGCAGACCAATCAAAGTTGCATTTAATTTATTTCTAATGTTTATGAAGACATCATACATGATGCTATTTTGGCAAGGTGTCTATTACGTTCATGTACATGAGGGAATTGATGCTCATAGCAGTTACAACTTAGCAAAGAGCCTTTCCATGCCTCTACTCCCCCAGCCCTCCCTAGGGATACATTCATATGGAGAGAAGATTATTTGGGGATAGGAATTCAACAACAATAGGGGAGCTAGATCTTCAAGGAGAGGGGGAAAATTTTAGTCAACAAGGGGAGGCTTTGGAAGGGGCAAGAATTTCCACCCAACACACTCCCCCCACACCACGGAGAATTGAATGGAAAACTTCCTCTAAGAGTTCGGTCCATCTGGAAACTCATGAGACTCAGGTGAGCGCTTCCAAAATCTTCAAAGGTGGTGAGACTGTTTTTGTTACTCAAAGCGTAAGCAGCAAATTGCCAGTGAAGCAAAACTTTGATGACATTGATTGATTGGTTGCAAGTATGTTCCACCCCCTTTTTTAAAAGCATATCCTCCTCATGGAAACTTAACCTTAATAAATCAACAGCCCATGGACAGGAAAAAGTTTATGATTTTAAAGGTTGATAACCCTCTTATGGATTGCTTATCAATAAAGAAATTGATGGATTGCTTTCTCCATAAGAATGACCTCCCTAATGTTAGCTCCATGCTAAAATATATTTCTATTAGCTGGACATTTAGGAATAATGTGGGGCATTATTGATGAAACCTTGGCTCACATATAGGGATAAAGGGGACCTTCCATGTCATTGCTTGGAACCGAAACTAACCCACTTTGTCAACAAGACATGGAACCATATATTGTCGCTTGATACAAATTTAATCCAAAATGAGCAATTGAGAAATGAGATATAGAAGGATCTGAACCATATCCTAGTGAAACAATTAATATTTGAAGGATTCCTTGACACTGTAATGGATGCATGGTACCAATTGTCTATGTTTGTTGAAAAATAAGACGTGGACATCTTATAATACCATTTCAAGAGTATGCAAGAGCACTCTGGAAACACCTGATTGAATCCAAATTCCCTAACAAGGGACACCCTTTAACCTTTTATCATTATTATGGTGTTAAAATTTTTTTAAATTGGCTCAGTACCAATCTCTTAATCACTTCTATAGACAAATTAGCCTCTATCCCATCCTTTATTTGCTAAAAAATGATTTCTTCTTTAGCAAGGAAGAGGTTGAGCAGCATGGACTTTGCACAAGTGTAGTAGGGTAATGCCCTAGACTGATGGTCGAGGGAATATTGAATTTCCATGTATGTCCACATATTGAGAAATATTCACTACCCTATTTGATGTGCGCATACAAAGCGCATAAGAACTCATTTAGGTGGATAGAAAATGCCTAAACTTTGCATCTTCTCTGAGATAGAAAAATTCATTGATTCAACCCTCCAAGCATGCCTGGATCCACTAATGATAGCTAGTGCAAGGGTGCAAGACTCCATTGTGCAGGACTTAGTAGAACCCTCAAAATCATTCTACATTGTGAAGTCAGTATATGACATAAAAATAAACCTACCACAAAAAATAAGATTCTTGTTCACAAAACAGGTCCGAAAATGCTTTGAAAACATCCCCCTAGAAGGGGATGAGGGAGGACTGATTCAAGTCATGGGACAAGTGATTTCTTTAGCCTTTTCTCATGCCGAAAAGAGATTTATTGGCCTATGAAGGAATAATGAGGGCCTACAAGCACAATAGGAAAAAATGTAGTCACCCTTTAGTTTTGGAGCAAGAGTTGATAAAAATCAATACCTGGTTGCCCTCTAACATGACCTTGTCCCTAGGAGGAGTCATATATAAACAAGTTTCAAATATCCTAATGGGATTTTATTATTCTCCACTTTGGTGCAACCTATACCGTTTTTGGTTCGAATATAACTTCACAATAGACTTTGGAACCTAAAGGAAAGGCAATCCTTGGAGAACTTCAAACACTCCTCACGATATATGGATGATATCCTACTAGTGAATGTACCAAATCCTAGATGGTTCCTTGATCCATAGTCATTGAGGCACCCTATGGACTCTTATTTGATTTACACCTTGGAATTCTTAATGTGTCACTCTTGTCATTGGAAATACAGTGCCAAAGACTTCCCTTCCCTTAACTAGATCCAACCCCCTAACCCACAACAAATATATATGGAGTAAGTGTTTGTTCTTTCCCCTCTCCCAACCCACCTTACTAGTGCTCTTCAACCCTATTTTATTAACTTATCCCCTTATCCCCTTAATCTTTTATATTCTTAATTAGTGGCAGAATTTCTAATTTAATTTGTGGATGTCTTCTAAATTTCCTAATTAATTTCATTTTTTCTTTCACTTTAACTTTACTCTCCCTTCAAGCTTAGTTACATTTGTTAATCAAGGAAACCCCTTGAAACTCAACCAAACAAACCCCTAGACCACCTAACCGCACTAAGATACTTGTAATGAAGACAAAAACTTCCACCTCTATATAAAAAATATCAATCTTTCCACCTCAACTCAAACACACAAATAAAACCCCTCCTCAACGGTTTCCACTGCCATGATTCTTGATGCTAATGCCCTTGATCAAGCGTGCTTACATGTCTTGGTTCCCTCTTTTTAATACCTTGTTGCAAGCCTCCTCCAAGTGCAAATGTCGTGCTCCTTCTTCATCGTTGCTACCTCAAACTATCCTAAGCCTCCTTACTTTTGAGATTATTTATAACCTCATGGTGTTTACTTGAGGTACCACCTTCTTTTTCCTCTCTTTCTCCTAATGAGACCTCGCACTTAAATACTTTGTGTAGGAGTAGTTCTTGAGCACCTTTACTCCTTGCAACTCTTCATGACAATGTATGGTTCTGGTGTCCCTCATCACCTTGGAAAATCTCTTTGCTTTGTTGTAGTGACTTCCTTGCTTGTGCTCTTCATTATTTTGGGTGCAGCTACATGTGCCTAGCTTCTCAACTCCCACAAGAGCTCGTTTGCTCCTACTCCTCACCATACATTTCTAGAGCCTTCCACCTTTTCTCGGTGACACATAGATCACCTGAGTTGTTGCCACTACTTGGTAACACACGGCTAGCTTGGATTTTCCCACTTTCTATGCATACAACTCATCACCTTCATTGACCTCATTTGCTTATTTGTGAATTATATCTTGAAATCTCTGTTATTATCCATTGTGATCTCTTTTATTGCCTACTTTGATGTCACACCATCATTGGAATTTGCATAGCATGGTCTCTTGTTGCTTCAATTTCACATCCCAGTCCATTGTTACCTTTTGTTTGATGACCTTCCATTGTGTGTAGTAGCTAGTTGGTCTTCCACCTTGACGTCATGCAAACTATTGCATGGAAACGCTCACGATTCTTGTTGTTGTTGTCGGCTTGGCTCCCTTTCTCTCTTATGGTATAATACTAGCCCCTCTTGGTGATCGAGTTTAACTACCCCTCATCTTCCTCAGAGGCTTGTACTTATGCCACCTGTCTCATCAGTATTGATGACTCTTGCTTCATCAATGACGACCATTCTTCGCTCATGACAAATCTGCTGACTCAATTATGGTGTACTTTAGATTGACATTTTTTGGATTTTTCTTTATTGCCTATTTTCTCTCTATTTACAAGTATATATATTTAATTCCTTTTACATGTGTGTGTGTGTGTGTGTGTGTGTATGTACACACACACACACACACACACACACACACACACAAGTAACCCCTAATTCTACCTTATAATATGGCATCCCTTGATTTTTTTTGTTAGTCTTTCAATGTTTTTATGTGCCTAAGTATTGTGCTCCCTTGCCCCTTAACCCAATTGCCTCAAATTCTTTTTTTTTCAACCAATTGCTTGTCCTCATTAAATTATTTGCTCATACATTTTCATGTAATGTATATTTTATCGAATTAAATGAATTGCTTTAGTGAAATTGTGTTGTGCCCCTTGACCCAATTGCCTTAACTTCTATTCAAAGTAATTGCTTTCCCTTATTAAAATTTTTGGTCATTTATTTTAATCTAATGTATATTACCAAGAAAAATCTTTTGGCGAGCTTTTTAATGTGAGCTTTTTTACCATTTCCTTTGTTTTTGCGAGCTTTTTTTAGAAATCCATAAGAAAGATGGGGAGGTTAGAAAGAGGAGGAGAGGATATAGGATATATTCATTTTCATAGCATGTGGAAGGGGTGGAAGAGTGTATACTATGCACAAGGGGGGGGCGGATATGAGTGGCAGTAGGAGGCAAAAAATTATGGAAGATATGTCCATATTCAAAGTAGAAGGGAGGAACTATGGGAGATATGTTCATTTAAAAAGTGTATAATTTGAAACTTTTGACCTCATATTTGGATTCCTCGTCGAATTCTGGTCATTTTGAGTACCAACATGACCATATTGTGATAAAAATTGGAAAAATGGTGTTTTTATCATTTTGGCCTGTTTTGGGCCTATTTTGAGTCTGTGCTAGCGCCGCTTGTTTTGGGCCTATTTTGACTCTGTGCTAGCGCAGACTCAAAATAGGCCCAAAACAGGCCAAAATGAATTCATGACAAAAACACCATTTTTCCAATTTTTATCGGAATATGGTCATGTTGGTACTCAAAATGACCGGAATTTGACGAGGAATCCAAATATGAGGTCAAAAGTTTCAAATTATACACTTTTAAAATTGTTAGTTCATTTTCTTTCAAGCATCTATTAGATCTTTAGAGTTGAGTTAGACAATGTCTAGCACCCCCATTATTAATTTAAAAAAAAAGAAGAGCTATGGTATGTACTTAAGAGTTTGGACTACCTTCTTTAAGATTTTGTCTTAAGATTATTTGGTTAGATTTTCACCAAAGAATGTCGCCCCCCCCCCCCCTTTTCCTTTTTTGTTTCTCACACAAGGGTTGTAGGCTAACCCTCTTTTTTCAAAACTTTAATCTAATACTAGTTACTTTATTCATCTAATTCTTATGAGATATATGAAAATCTCTTCAATCTATTGTCTAAAGGCGTAGAATAGCCCTCATAACTAATCTCTCTATGCTATATTGAAAAAGTCTAATGGTATGGATAAACCCCTTAAATAATCTTCTGATTTATATGTTTAGGGCATGGACTACCCCCCTTGGGATTCTTCTACCTCTAGCAAAAGTTATTTTTCTTAGTATTTTTGGCTACTTAAATACCCATGAATTTCTTTGGCTAGCTTTAGAATTTAAACCAAAGGTTATGTACAATGCAATGTAAGTATAACTTTGAAGTTAAACCAAAGGTTGGGTATAATGCAATTTAGGTATAACTTTGAAGTTAATCTTTGCTTTCCCTATCATTTGATCCTTGTAATTGTGATATGGATACACTAGAGAATTCACATGGTTGTTCTAGCTCCTAGGTAAAGCAATAACAAGACAAGGTGACTTGCATTACCTATCTACCCAAATCAAGCTATACTGTTCTAACATATGGCTTATTTGGATGGTGGTAGGGAAGTGGACCCTGACCTTTGAGCCTAGACTACTTGATGGCTTTGACACTTTTATACCAAATTTATATATGTTTCATGTACACCCATATGATGAAAAATGTCTTATCTACCCTTATTTGATCTTTGTGTGCCATGTTGTTAAAAGGTTTTAGTTTCAAACACACACACAACCAAACCTTGTTAAAACTTGGGCAGGTTAACCATGTGCCATGTTGGTAACCCTTGGATGGGTTAGCCACGTGTAACATGCCATGTGCCATGTTGCTTGCTAAGCTCTTATCAAGTTATGCACAGGAATGTTGGAACAAGGTTCTTGTACAACTTTGCTTCAGGAATGACTTATCCCTACCATATGGAAACACTAATGATAAAACCATTTTGCAAACACTTTTCTTCCTCTTGTTTATTTTTGGCATGGGGCAGGACACCTTGCTAGTTCTCTTTAACCATATTTTATTAACTTATCCCCTTATCCCAACCCACCTTACTTAACCTTTTATCTTCTTTAGTTAATGGCAGCCTTTCAATTTAATTTGTGGATTTCTTTTAATTTATTTATAACTTTCCTAATTAATTACATTTTTTCTTTTACTTTAGCTCTCCTCTCCCTTCAAGCTCAATTACATTTGTTAATTAAAATGCCCTTTTGATGGTTCACTTTTAAGGTCTCCTTGGTGAATTTTGTTTGTATAGGCAAAAATTGCTTTCAAACCTATAGGTACTACACTACCTAACCCCCCCTAAACCTTACTATTTCCCCCCTAAATGCAAGCAAATGAATGATTTTTAGCTCATCTTATGTGGATAATAGCATGGATTATCGACCCTTGAAATTGAACCTTGTAATAGGGCATGGAGTTGCCTTGTTTAGGCCATGGAGTGGCCATGGGTTTTTTTCACTTACCAACACCCTTGTTTCTTAGATTCTTTAAACATGGGTTTTAATTTTGGAGTAATTTTATTGGTGAACTGCCATGGGTGAGGATTACCCCCCCCCAGTATTAATGAAGAGTAACCCATGTGGATTCTCTTTGTAATTTTATGCTTCCATTTTTAAACCTCTTTACTTTAATTTTCTTCCTTAATTAAACTTTCCTGGGAGTGGATTACCCCCCTATCTTTATTACAATTAATTTATTTGGCCCTAATAATCACTTAGGGATGAAGGATTACCTCCCTTAATTTTTTTCACTTTCTTGAAATTGTTTAGAATGTAAACCCTTGCTATTTTCTTACATTCCTTTAAAGATGCTTTTTATCTTAGAATTTCAAAAGGTGTGTTCATGTTCTTTGGTAAAGTGATAACAAGCCATGGGATATAGGCATTACCTGTCTACCCAAATTCAGCTTCATTGTTCTAACAACAACTAGTTGGTTTGGATGGTGGTAGGTCCTTGACCTCAAAGCCTAGACTACCTGATGGATTCAACACTTTTGTACTAATTCTTTGCTTAAGTTTGCAAACTCAAAAATAAGTAAAAACTCTCCTCGTGCTTTCCTTGCCAAATTTTTAGATTGCAATATTTTCAATACTTACTTAAATTTAGTTTTTTTGAAATTATCAATCCATTGGTTTTTATAATTATCCAAATGATTGAATTAATTGTATGGTTCATATATTGATGGGATTATTAAATCTAAACACACATATCCCCTTGTGTACTCTTGCAATCCTTGGGGTTTATTAGTACTTTAATAATAATGGTAGTCATTACTAACAATAATGATAGACACACACAATCACCCCATTGGGGGAACATTGTGTTTTTCAAGCTCTTGCAAAATTTTAAAAATTTAAACTTTAGTACACTAGAATATGGGACTTTTTTCTACTTATGTTAGGTCAACTAAAAGATTTGGGATATACCTTTGGTGGCTTTACCATGGTTTGAGATTTACCAAGACTAATCACTTGGACTTGTGGGAATCATATCTCTAACTTTTCCTTTCCTCCCCTAGGGGACCCTCTTGGACCATTGAAATCCCTTGGGGCCATATGGGAATTCCATATGGACTAGCTTGATAGACCCATTGGATTTTTTAGGAACACCTATATATATATATATATATATAAACACTAGTGACCAATTCTCACCCATGGCCAATCCTCCCCTATTGTTAATTGATATTTATCCAACTACTATTGACATTTTGAGAGTGAGGAGGACAATAGGTCCTTATATTACATTAAACAACAAAACATAAGAGATCTATTATGATTAATTAAAATGACATTTGTTGGAATACACTCTGAGAAAATTGCTATAATTAGAGGTAAGAAAGAGTATACAACATTGTACTTGGAGAATGATGGGATATTGGATTTTTGTAGCTCATATTACTTAGAAACATTATAAAGGTGGATACTTTGGATGGAATGCTATACATATGAACCTTAGGATCAAGGAGAGTTGACATGACTCTAGATCAAGGAGAGTTGACACTGACTAAAATCGTTGTCATTTCCATACATAAATTAAATATTATTGGATATAATGTAGTAAAACCTTGAGTAAACCACTCGACCAAATCTCAGACTTAGTTGAGACCACATCTATGACAGTATGATTTTAATTCAAGAGTAATGAACACTGACCAAGCTGGGCAAGAAGTGGAGTACTGAGCATTAATGAGAGTTGTGGCATGATTTATGCATGGTGGAGTGGACATTTCATTGGATTTGGAGGAGGGAAAGAGAGTAATCTATACTTTGGATCCTCTGGAAGTCCATCTTCTTGGAGCAGCCGACATTTTCAAGAAACTTTGAACCTACGTGCTTCATTCTAGGCACCATTTTACATGCCTGATTCCATGTGCTTCTCTGCGTGCATCCCAACTGAGTGCATTTGTTGCTACCTCACTAGGAGTCTCCACAAACAATAGAGGCAATGATACAATGTGAATGCAGGGGTGTGTTTTGTATGGATCAAATCTTCGGCCATAGGTTCAGTATGAATTTCTTCTACTATCGGTCCTTGGCTCAAAACTACAGTAAGGTAACTGCATCATAGCACTCAAAAAATTGTTTGTTAGTGCGTCATAGCACTCAAAAATTTTCTTAGACTTAGACTTAAGACTCAGACTTAGAACACTATCATTCTGAGTCTCTTTGTCTGCTTAGGTTCATAATGCTATGAGATGGTGATTATGAGAAGAAGAAAGAAGATGAGAAGAGAATGCATGCAAACAAAAGTGAGATTGAAGGAGCGATCAAGGAGAGAGAGAGAGAGAGAGAGAGAGAGAGAGAGAGAGAGAGAGAGAGAGAGAGAGAGAGAGAGAGAGAGAGAGAGAGATGATGTCATAGATCCAAGAATGAGTGATTGCATTATCCGGAGTTCATGTTTTTGTAAAACGTGATCATTATTATAGTTACAAACCAACTAGTATCAATGCATACATGCGCATGTGATGAAGGTTGTTTATTTAGGCTAAATACATTTAGGAGTTAATTATTCCAAGACCCCCTATAACTCCAAGTGTAGAGGCAGTGCTAAGACATTACTATGAGCCTGTGAGGCTAATTGACTCGCAACATTCCAATGTTGCGGCCCTGGCAATGATTTGGTGAGCACATCTGCCTTCATCTCTCTTGTTGGAACATATATGAGTCGAACAGTGCCATAGTCAACATGATCTTTCAGAAAGTAGTATTTCAAATCAATGTGCTTTGTTTGCTCACTCTACATGATGTTTTGGGCAATGACGATACAAGACTGGTTGTCTGACTGGAGGGTAAATGGTTGCTGAAGTGGGAATCCAAGATCATTGAGCAAGCCTTTAATCCATAAGCCATCTAAGACAGTTGATGCTAAGGTGATATACTCATTCAAGCCTCAGCCATAGACATGGCATAGTTGCTTGTTTCTTGGAATGCCAGGTAATGTGGCCTAAGGCCATTTGATACAAGAACCCTGTGGTTGACTTTTGTGTGTCAAGGTCGCCACCCTAATCTGTGTCACACCAACCTATCATGATAACAGACTGATTTGGATTGTAGGTGATGCCGGTGTTTTGAGTGTATTTCAAATAGCAAAATAGGTGCTGAGTAGCTTGCTAGTGTTGGGGTCCAGGGTCGTGCATATGTTGGGAAACCTAAGAAGCAGAGAATGAAATATCAGGTCGAGGACAAGTCACTAGGTAGCAAATTGAGCCCATTGCCTAACGTTATGGTATTTGTTTCATGAATTGGCGTGTTTCATCATTGCCTGGACTCATCGACTTTGATAGTCATTGGTTTTCTTCCATGGGCATAGAAATCGGTTTGGCATCTGATACGTCTTCTAAAACTAAGGGCTCTCCAAAAAGGTTCACCACCCAACCACCAGATTTCCTACATGAGTTCCTTTTCTCTTTCCATACCTTTTGTGAACTCCATCTAGAATCCACCCCTAAACCCAATGCTTGCTAAGTGGCCTCATGCATTGGTGCCATGGGTCCCATAAGGGACCTTATATTCCAGCCCTCTCATAGAGCCCATTTTCACCTCTTCATTAATGTCTAGGCCTAGGCATGACCCTAGAACCAAACCCTCTAGGCCTCATAGTGTGCAAGCATCATCGAGCCCTTTAGTAGTCTAGGTGTATCATTCCCTTCCTTTTAAGAATGACGTAACTCTGTAGATGATCCATGGTGCTCATATTCAATGAAGTTTCTAACCTCTTAAACACAACACTCCAAAAATGGCTGTTAAATTTGCTATCCCAATCACTAAACAATACCGGCTGCTAGTAGCCCACATAGTCTATAGATTTATTCCACAAATAGCCTAACTAATTCTAGAGTTATTGTTGAGATATCGAGCTCCACTCGCGATATGCCAGGGTGAATGTTGTGCATTTATGTCACCGACCTGTTAGCTGGAGATGCGGTTGGTACACCGCCCAGGAATAATAGCTGGATGACAGCTATCCTTATCTACTATAGTTTGTGGCTCAGTTAGTATGCCACCTTAGTTAGTTGAGTTTGGTTTGAGACCCACATATAGGGTTCTTCTATTTTCTTTGTACTAGAGTTCTTTTGGCTTTCACAACTAAGAAGAGGAAAACTGTTTTCAGCCTCCACCTTTGTGTGTATTCCCCCATTGTGCATGTGAGAAAGCCGCAAGTGAGACTCCTTCCCTCTCTCCCACAATCTTCACATGGTATCAGAGCCTTGTTCGTGGTAAGGAGCTCAAGAAAGCAAGCCAAGTTCGTGATGTCCTGGTAAGAGGACCAGTGTTGCTTTCCTATTTCGAGTTTGGGAGCAAATCTCTACAGGTAGCACAGCCAGAAGTGCAGGAGTGCACTGTTTCAGATTGAGACGCCCTTTGCGGTTTCTGATTTGAGGCCGTTTCGGGGCCCATTTTGAAGGCGGAAGTTCTTCGCAGGCACTCAGAAAAAGGCCCTGTTTTTTGCTGTGCGACCACTGCGCGGCTAGTCGGTGGAAAGGCGCCGCAGAAATTGCATCGTATGCCTGTGTGCAGAGATATTGGGAGTTGCAGATTCATGCCTGTTGCTTGTTGATGCAAAATCGTCACTAGGAAGTGACTGTGTGGTGAAATACCACTTTCGTCAGTTTTGCAGATCTGCCCGTGTGAGGCAAAAGCTGTGTTTTTTGCAGTGACAGAATATTTTGCAGTGTTCTATAATGGCATCTGATTCTCTTTCACAGATTGTCACTGAAAAGCTTGACAAGAATAACTTCCAGGCATGGAAGTTTAGAATGACGAATTTCTTGATGGGAAAAGGCTATTGGGAATTCATTACAGGAAATGAAGAAGAACCTATTCTTCCTAATGTTCCCAGTCAACAGGAAATGCAGGCATTCAAAGGATGGCATGAGAGAGCCAGGAAAGTTATGTACTGGCTGTCTATCAGTATTTCGGACTCCATGATTGTGCATATTCAGGATGCAAATACGCCAAAGGAGGCATGGGATACTTTGGCAAAAATGTATAGCACAAATATGCAAGCCAGGAAAATGCAACTCAAACAGGAGTTGCACAATGTGCAGAGAGAAAATTTGAGCATAAATGACTACCACATGAAAGTGAAGAAAATTACAGATGCACTTGCTTCCATTGGGTCGCCAGTGGATGATGACGATTTGGTTTCTGTGACCTTGAATGGTCTAGGAAAGGATTATGCACAGTTCCGGACATCCATTGCCGTTCGTGAAAACTTTCCTGATTTTGAGGAGTTGATTGCTCTTCTAATTTCTGAAGAGCAGAGAAATGGGGGTGCATCTTCTTCAGCAGGAACTTCAAAAGAAACTGTCTTCTACTCAAATGCTGGCAGAGGTAGAGGCAGAGGTAGAGGAGGCCGATCTGCAGGCCGTGGTAGAAGTCAGAATATGCAGCAAACGCAAGAAAACCAGTCCTATGCAGGAGGACGTGGGAACTCTAGAGGCAGGGGGAGCCAAAGAGGCCGTGGTGGATGGTAGAGAAGCCAAAATGCAAACATCAATGTTGAATGCTACTATTGTGGCAAAATGGGTCATATGGCTAAAGACTGCTACAAAAAGCAGAATGACATTATGAGTGGAAAATTGCAGCAAGGCAATTATGCATCCTCTAGTAGATAGGGCGATGACAGAAATGAGCATTTGTTTATGGTGGAGCATATGACAAATTCTGTAACAAGTGCAGAAGAAAGCAATGATGTGTGGTATGTTGACTCGGGTGCGTCAAACCACATGACAGGTCACGCTGAATGGATGCAGGATGCAAGAAAAATGGAAAAACCAGGATTTGTGGAGACTGGTGATGATACTGCACATCCTATTGTGCAGATTGGCAAAATTCCTTTGTCTATGCAGGATGGGAAAAAGAAATACTTGTCGGATGTATTTCATGTCCCGAACATCACCAAGAACCTGGTTTCTGTTGGTCAAATGGTTGAGCAGGGCTTGCAGGTTAGATTTAATCCTCAAGGATGCTTTGTTGAGGATATGAAAAATAATGGTCGCTTGATAGCAAAAGGAAAGAAGAAGGGCAGGATGTTTACGTTGGATGCAGACATGCCTGAATTGAGTGCAGCAATGTTTGCACATGGGACCGGTGTAGTTGCAGATATTGATATCTGGCACAAACGCATTGGTCATGTTAATATACAGCGACTTAAATCAATGCAAGCCCAAAATATTGTTGCAGGATTGCCAAAATTCAAGGTTGCAGAAATGCACAAGATTTGTGAAGCCTGTCAATTTGGGAAACAGGCAAGGAAACCTTTTCCTAGGCATGTTCAAGAGAGTAAAAAACCATTGGAATTAATCCACTCTGATGTGTGGACTACAAAAGCTGCATCTATTAGAGGCTGTCACTATTTAGTCACATTTATTGATGACTTCAGCAGAAAACTGTGGGTGTATTTTATGAAAAAGAAAAGTGAAGTGTTTGGGCACTTCAAAGCTTTCAAAGCTATGGTTGAAAAAGAAATAGGCCTGCAAATAAAATGCCTAAGGTCAGATGGAGGGGGAGAGTACCTCTCAAATGAGTTTGCAAGGTTCTTGCAGGAGCATGGTATAAAGCAGCAATATTCATGCAGTCATACCCCACAGCAAAATGGAATTGCAGAAAGAGAAAACAGGCATATTGGAGAGGTGTCTCGGGCTATGCTAAATGAAAAAGATCTACTAGATTATTATTGGGCTGAAGCAGTTGCTACAGCAGTCTATATAATGAACAGGACTCCCACTGCAGCAATACATGGCATGACGCCAGAGGAGATGTATACTGGTAGGAAACCAGATATTTCTCATTTGAAGATTTTTGGTTGCATTGCCTATGTCCATGTGCCAGATGAGTTGAGGTCCAAGTTGGATCCAAAAGCTGAGAAGTGCGTCTTTATTGGTTATTCTCTGCAGCAGAAAGGGTATAGATGCTATAACCCTTCTACACGTAAGTTCACAGTGAGCAGAGATGTTGTTTTTGATGAGATGAGCAGCTGGTATAAACCAGTAAATGTGATGATTGATGTAGATGCACAAAATGGTAATGCTGCACAGAATGCACAGCAGCAATCACAAAATATCAGTGGACCTGGAGTGTCCTCTACCAGTGGTTCACATACTTCGCCATGGACAGGCAGATTGAGATCAGGAGAAACCCCTCAAAGCAATGCAGATAGTGGTACGCAGGTATCACGAAAAGGAAAAGAGAAGGTAGATCAGTCAATGTTTGATGTGAATGCAGGTCACTCTTATGTGGATGGTGAATCCAGTGGCTCAGAACAGAGCATTGATGATGAGTTGGGTATTCCTTCTGTTGTTACACCTGGAGTAAGGAAGACCAGGGATGTTTTGAGAGCACCTGGAAGTGAGCCTATTTTGCGCAGGTCTACCAGGGTTAGGTATCCTGTGGATAGGTTGAAATATGATGGATTTACAGCCATTCACTATGCCTATATGGTCAAAGTGATACAGGAACCAGAACCCACTTCTTTTGAGCAAGCCATGGGAAATGAAAAATGGGAGAAAGCCATGGATGAAGAAATGGATGCCTTGGATGCTAATGCTACATGGGAATTGGTGCCTTTGCCTAAAGGCAAGAATGCAATTGGTTGTAAGTGGGTTTATAAGATCAAGCACAATGCAGATGGTTCTGTGAATAGATACAAGGCAAGATTAGTTGTCAAGGGGTATGCACAGACATATGGCATTGATTATGAAGAAACTTTCAGCCCGGTTGCAAGGATGGCAACCGTAAGAGCAGCCATTGCTATGGCTGCATCAAAGGGATGGTCTTTACATCAGATGGATGTAAAGAATGCCTTCTTGCATGGTGATTTGCAAGAAGAGGTCTTTATGGAGCAGCCAGCAGGTTATGTTCATGCTATTCATCCTGAGTTTGTTTGCAGGTTGAAGAAAGCCTTGTATGGCTTGAAGCAAGCACCTAGAGCATGGTCTGACAAGATAGGACAATATCTTGTCACTATTGGCTTTCAGATTTCCAAGGCAGATTTCTCACTCTATGTGAGAAAAACAGAGAAAGGGATTATGTTGCTGGTCATTTATGTTGATGATTTGATCATCACAGGTGATAGTGATGAAGATATCCTTCATGTGAAAATGCTATTGAGGCAGAAGTTTGAGATGAAGGATTTGGGAGAGCTACGTTATTTCTTGGGCATTGAGGTGATTAGATCACCAAGTGGGATACAGCTCTTGCAGAGGCAGTATGGATTGGACATGCTGTCCAAATATGGGATGACAGGATGTAAGCCTATTTCAGTTCCTTTGGAGCAGAATGTGAAGCTGAGCACAGATGCAGGTGAGCTTCTGGAAGACCCTACTATGTACAGACGCATAGTAGGAAGTTTGATTTACATGACTATTACCAGGCCAGATTTGAGCTATGTTGTTGGGTTAGTAAGTCAGTTTATGCAGGCTCCAAGGAAACCGCATTTGGATGCGGCTAGACGCATACTCAGGTATGTGAAGTCCACATTGCAGTATGGACTATTTTATGAGGCTGGGGTTCAGATACAGTTGCATGGATACACTGATGCTGATTGGGCTGGTAGCATTTCTGATAGACGATCTACCAGTGGATATGTGTTCTCTTTTGGGAGTGCTGCAATCACTTGGAGCAGCAAGAAACAACCTACAGTTGCCTTGTCGAGCACAGAGGCTGAGTACAGGGGTGCAGCAATGGCTGCATGTGAGGTAGCTTGGTTGCATAAGCTACTCTATGATATGCATCAGTCTACAGATGGGCCGGTTGTCATTTATTGTGACAACATGAGCAGTATACACTTGGCAAAGAACCCAGTCTTTCATGCCAGAACAAAGCACATTGAGGTGCATTATCACTATGTGCGGGAGAAGGTTTTACTAGGTCTTATTGATCTAGTTTATGTCAGCACAGAGGATCAGGTAGCTGACATCTTCACGAAAGCATTGGGCGCAGAGAAGCTGTGCAAGTTCACAGACCTGCTTGGTGTGCAGGAATTGGGATTGAGCTCGAGGGGGAGTGTTGAGATATCGAGCTCCACTCGCGATATGCCAGGGTGACTGTTGTGCATTTATGTCACCGACCTGTTAGTAGTTGGAGATGCGGTTGGTACACCGCCCACGAATAATAGCTAGATGACAGCTATCCTTATCTACTATAGTTTGTGGCTCAGTTAGTATGCCACCTTAGTTAGTTGAGTTTGGTTTGAGACCCACATATAGGGTTCTTCTATTTTCTTTGTACTAGAGTTCTTTTGGCTTTCACAACTAAGAAGAGGAAAACTGTTTTCAGCCTCCACCTTTGTGTGTATTCCCCCATTGTGCATGTGAGAAAGCCGCAAGTGAGACTCCTTCCCTCTCTGCCACAATCTTCACAGTTATAACATCTTCATTGATAGGAATAAAATGAGCCATCTTGGTCAATCGATCCACACTTACCCACACAGAGTTGTGCCCCCTTTGTGTCCTAGGTAATCCCACAATGAAATCCATGGAGATGCTTCCATGATTTACACGATGGAATCTCCAATGGGTGTAGAAGACCTTCTACCTTAAGGCGTTCAACCTTATTGACCTGGCATTTTTGGCACTTCAATACATGATCTTGGATATCATGACATTCAAAAAGAATTTGGCGCCCCATGTCCTTATTATCCGGGACACATACTCTACCCTTGTAGAGTAGGGAGCCCTCCTTAATAGCATATTTTTTACTTAAATCCTTTATCACCAACCTATGGTGTGTCACCATTTCCATGCGACTTCTCAGTGAAAGCCCCTCGATTAGTTGGATCCCTATTTCTAATTGCTTTCCATATTTCAGAGAAGTGAGGATCAAACTCACATTTCCCCTTTAAGGACTCTAGGAAATCATTATGAAATTGAGTAAAACTCAATTCATTAACAATTGGCATTCGGCTAAGAGAGTTTGCTACCACACTGAGCTTCCCTTTCCTATATGTCAATTCCTATATGTCAATTGTATATCAAACTCTTGCATTAACTTAGCCCATCTAGCATTTCTACCTTTAAGTTCTGGTTGATTACAAATCCACTTAATGCTCTCTTGATCAAAGATGATCTCAAATTTTGCAGCATATAAGTAATGCCTCCATTTTTTTAAAGGATAGACTATAGCATATAGTTCCTTCTCATATGTCGAGTAATTCTGTTGGGCATGATCTAACTTTTTGCTTTCAAAAGCCACTGGTCGACCTTTTTGTATAAATACTACCCCAATAGCAAAATCACTAGCATCTATCTTAACCATGAATGGTTCATTGGCATCCACTACTTTTAAGATAGGAGCTGCCGCTATAGCTACCTTTAATTTTTCAAAACTTCTCTTTTGAGGTTCATCCCATATGAAGGTGCTTTCCTTCCCCTTAAGCTGGTCCGTCATCAGAACAGCAATCCTAGCATAATCTTGGATGAATCTCCTATAGAATCCTGACAAACCTAAGAATATTTGCAATTCTTCTAGATTTGTAGGATGTGGCCATTCCAATATGGCCCTTACTTTGTCAAGGTCCATACGAACCCCTTCTTGGGATCTTATATGTCCCAAGCATTTCACTTCTTTTGCAAAGAATTCACATTTGGATTCTTTAGCAAATAGTGAATTATCTTTAAGTAGCTGGAACACTTTTTGTAAATGTTCCAAATGCCTTTTTTTGGTTTTACTATAAATAAGGATATCGTCTAAAAGTACTATAGAAAATTTCCCTAGATACAACCTTAAGACACTGTTCATAAGTGTCATGAAAGTTGCTGGAGCATTTGTTAATCCAAATGGCATTACTTTAAATTGATAATGCCCATACCTAGTACGAAATGATGTCTTAGGCCCTCTTTCCTAATTCATACTTGGTGATATCCTGATCTTAAATCAATTTTAGTAAAGTATTTTGCCCCTTGCATTTGATCAAAGAGCTCACCAATGTGAGGCATATGATACTTATTTTTTATGGTGATTTTATTTAGTGCTGGGTAATCTATGCATAAATGCATAGTACCCTTTCTCTTTACCAGTAAAACTAGTGCAAACCAAGGTGAGCTACTTGGTTGAATTTGGCCCTTCCTAAGGTATTTCATTAAATTTTATTTCAATCTCACGTCCTCCATTTGACTAAGCCTATATGGGGGTTTACAATTAGGGGTAGATCCAGGAATTAAATCTATTTTATGATCTACTTCTCTCTGAGTTAGGGGGTAAACCATCAGGCAAATCAAATGGAAAAACATCTTTAAATTCAAACATTAAATAATTGAAAGAAGATGTATACCTTTTAACGTTATCAAAAACAATATTACTTCTTTTTTATGCAGCAGACATAAAATCACCAATAAAAGTAAGTTCACAAAGATATACCTCGCATTCTTCTTGGTGTAGTAGTCATTCCAATTCCATCGAACAATAAGAGGAGAGTTGGGCACATCATGTTCTCCTTGAATCTGGAACAATCTACCCTCTTTTTCAAACATAATGGAGTTATTATGATAACTTCATTGTAAGCTATGCTCAAGACTATACAGCCATTCTCAACTAAGCACTACATCTGTTCGGTCGAGATGCATGATTTGGAAATCCAAGGCATCCTGATAACCTTGAATATCTGCCTCTACACCATGTATCATGGAGTCCCAAACTTTTTTATCACTGCCCTTTGCCAAACAAACCACATATTTATGGCCACTTGGACTCTCAGGCAATTTTAATTTCTTAACTAACAAGTAGTTCAAGAAATTATGTGTTGCACTATCATCGACCACTACTCTTACTCTTTGCCCCTTAAGTTTTCCATGCATCCTCATTAAATCATGAGGACCAAAGGTGGCCTACCACATTGCCAATGATAGACAACACGTGTGGGTGCTATCCTCATGATAGACCTCTACCTCAGTGTACTTTTTAGTACCATTAAGTGGCAACACTTGCACCACATGTAATTGTTTTTATGGAGGTCTATTTGGGGCTTTAGCTCCCGCTTGTTTATTTTTAGGGTAGTTCCAAGCACCATGGTCTTTGCCCAAACATTTGAAGGAAAGATTTTCTTGCCTGGCCCTTTCATAATCCTCTTTCTTCAAGAGAGCATAATTTTGTGTTTGAGGTTTCTTAGGTGGTGCCTGAGGAACCTCCTTCTTAAAGTGCCCCTTCCTTTTCAAATTGGAAAATTTGTTGAACTTTGGAACAAAACCTATTTGCTATGAAGTTCCAACTTTGAATTTCCCGGTCGTATCATCATATATTTGGGCATACTTAATGGCTTCCTCAAAGGTTTTAGGAGAATTTCTTTTCACCTCAACCTAATAAGTGTCTTTGAGACCTCTCATGAAACCCCTTATTTTTTGAAATTCATCAATTTCCTTCAACTTAAGGACTGCCTCCCTATAGTTCACTATGTATTGGACCAGAGTGGTTTTACCCATAGTGCAATTCTCCCAAGCCTCCCACTCTCTTTCTAATTCATTTTCTAGTAAAATCTCTTTTAGGAAGGCTTGTTCAAAAACTCAGTCCAATACCTAGGAATTCTATCATGTTCCCTGAGGCTCATCCACCATTTATAGGCTTTATTTCCAAGGGAAAGACTTGCTTCCATGACTTGATTTTCAAGAGGAGTATTCCTAAGCCAATGGAAGTTTTGCCACTTTTTCAAGAATGTATTAATCACGTCTTTATTACACTCCTTTTATTCCCCATTGAAAATTGGCAGTTTCAAGTCCTTAAGGATGTTAGAGGTTTCTCTAAGTCGAGAGGTGGACATCTCAAATTGATTAGGAGGAATCGATGATTTTTTTGTAATAGTTACCGATTGAGAATCGACTAACTTATTTATTGAAGGACAAATTGATGTATGTGTGTGTTATTAGCTGGAAAAGAAATCAGGACAAAAGGCTAGACACTAAGTATGGCGATGCTCAAGGGCCATAGAGGAAAGGAGAACGTGAGGGCAAAACATTATCATGGGAAAGGAAATGGGATTGGAAGGGGAGGGAATGAAGAGGGAGACTATGGCACAAGGGGAAAGGGAGAGGGGGAAGAGAAGCATGTACACGATGGGAGGAGGAATGTAAAGATGGAGACATCAAGGGAAGAGGACCATGCTTTATTTGAAAGGAAGGGAAGGGGGAAATCAAAGTACTAGCTAGGTGGCTTTACAAGAATGAGCATGTCTCATCAAGGAATAGCCCCCTCCTTTTATAGCCAAGAGAGGGGCTCTCTCCTAATAAATGCATCCTCCCACATGTATGGTGTGTGTGGAAAAGTCTCCCATGTGGGCTAGGTGGTTACACACTCTCAATTGTGTGCGACAACCCTTTGCCTCATTTTTCCACAAAAATCAAGCCCCATATCTCAATTCTATGATACTCCCTTAGTCTCTCCCAATTTTATAATATGTTCAAACCTCTAGGAGGACAAGTGGAGGGTTGGCACAAGGAATCTTGCCACCTCATCCTACTTTCCTCATTATTTAACTTGCATCCTTGGACTATCTATACCTCCCCCATATGGGCCTATCCTATATGGAGGGAATAACCCAATATAATATCCATCTCCACCTATTTTATATTACTTCTCCCATGGAATTTGAGCCATATCTCACTAAATGCAGCCTAGGTGGAGGGGTGGCACATGGAGGAGCCATGCCACCTTACATTTTATAATATTACTACCATGGATTATGTACAACACACCTTATGGGTCCTCTTACGTGGAAGGGTGGCACATGGTCATGCCCTGCCACCTCAACCCTGGGCACTATGCACACCATATTTTATTATACTATTGCCACACATACAAACACACACTCATATTTATGCCTTTTTCCTTAGACAAATTTATCCATAACAGTTCCCCCCCCCAAGCAGGGAATGCACAACATTTCCATGCTTGGGTCCATCATGCACAAAGAAGGGCTTGAGGTAATGCTTGTTGATCACCTTCTTGCCATATGGTTCATGCAGCTCCTGAACTTGTACAGACCCATTGCTACGTTCCTTGATGACTTTGTATGGACCGGTCCACAGTGGTAGAAACTTCTTATCCATTTGGTGGTCCAATCTGTTATCAAAGCATAGCACAACATCCCCCTCAGCAAAATGTCTTTCCCATCCCTTGTGAATCTTAGCATCCAAGCAGGCCTTTTGTCGATTCTTTTGGATCTTTGTTTGATGTAGGGCAAGGCGTCGGGTTTCATCTAGCTTCTCGAGTTGCACCAATCGGGCCTCTGCATGCTCATCTTCTGTCATCCTCTATTCTTGTGCCAATCTCAAAGCTGGAATCTCTATCTCTAGTGGTAAAACGGCCTCAGTACCATATACCAACTCAAAAGGAGTGTGACCTGTAGATGTTTTATGAGTGATGTTGTAAGCCCATATGGCTTCTATGACCTTCTGATCCCACTGGCTCCTATCTCCTGTGGCCATTTTTCCCATGGTTTTACAAAGGAGGCTATTGGTCCACTCTGTTTGACCCATGGATGCTGGATAATAGGTGCTAGAAGTGTGATGATCAATACCCATGTGATCCATGAGTAACTCCACTGCCTCATTTAAGAATGGACTCCCATGGTCAGAGACAATTTCCATGGGTGTCCCAAACCTTGTGCAGATATGTTTGAATATGAAATTTGAAACTGCCTACCATTTGCAGTAGGGAGGGCGATAACTTCAGCCCACTCAGTGACATATTGAGTGGCTACCAAAAGATACTTCTTTTTGCGGGCGGTCATGGGCAAGGGCCCGATAAAATCTATTCCCCACTTCTGAAACGGATGGATGGACATCACTGGGTGATGTTGCCTAGGACGCAAATCCTTCCTACCAAAGAATTGGCATGGTTCATAGGTTTTGCAATACAAAGTGACATCCTTGAACAAGGTCAGCCAATAGTATCCAGCATGTAAAATCTTCTTATAACTGTATAGTCACTAGCATAGTGGCCTCCACAAAATCCATCATGATAATGCTTCAATACCTTAGGCACTTCATTTGCATCAATGGCCCGTCTTAGTACCCCATCCATGCCTTGACGGTACAACACCCCATCAAGGAGGGTGTAGCGCCTACTATCTCTATGGATCTTCTTTCTCTCATAGCTAGTACTTTATGGAGGAAAGGAGAAAGTAGTCAGAAACCTATAGATACCACCATACCATGGATCCCCAACTTCTATGGCCACTATAAGGGTTACATTGAGGCACTCTTCTAAATCAATCAAAGCATTCTTCAAGTTGGAACAACCCCCTTTTACAATTTTGAAAGAAAAATCATATTCTTGTAGAACTGCCAACCACTTGGCCAACCGGCCCATGGGATTTGGTGATTGAAGAACTTGCTTTGCAAGATGAGTGCTATGAGTATAATGAAGGACTTTCTAGACACATAATGCTTAAATTTCTCAATGTAGAACACCAAAGACAAGGATTGCTTGTTAGCCTCTGAATAGCGTCGCTCAGTGTCGAGCAATTGTCGAGAAGCAAATCGAATGAGATACATGAACCGATCCTACCCTTACTAGAGAAGAATACCTACCAGAGTGTGCTCACCAAACCCAGGATTGGTATAGAAAGTCTTTGACCAATCTGGATTGCATAGAATGGGTTCTGAAGCCATAGCATTCTTGATTTATGCAAACCCATGATATCCTCATCCCAAGAGAAATCAACCCCATCTTTTAATAGCATAGTGATGGGTCATGTCAAAGTAGCATATTGATCAATGAAGTGGCGATAGTATCCTGTTAGATTGACAAATGAGCGTACCTGATGTTTGGTTGTTGGCAGGGAGAGCTTGAGGATGGCTTGTACCTTCTTCGGGTCAGGCTTGACAC
Organism: Dipteris shenzhenensis; assembly: GCF_047967505.1. Classification (NCBI taxonomy): domain Eukaryota; kingdom Viridiplantae; phylum Streptophyta; class Polypodiopsida; order Gleicheniales; family Dipteridaceae; genus Dipteris; species Dipteris shenzhenensis. Next base: position 32,645,598 of record NC_141608.1, on the reverse strand, counting down.
CCTTGGATGAGAAAATATGTCCCAGTAACCTCCCTTGAGTGGCTCCAATGGTGCATTTCTCTGGGTTGAGACTACCATTCACATCATTGACCCTTTGGAAGGCCAACCTAACCTTCATGACGTGCTCCTTACGTGATGAGAATATACAAAAATCATCTAAAAACACCTCCAAGAAATCCCCCAAATAAGGAGCAAACACCATCTACATAAATCTTTGAAAGGTAGCAGGAGCATTGGTGAGCCAAATGGCATTACTTTGAATGCAAATGTGCCCCAGGGTGTGGCAAATGTGGTTTTAAGCACATCTTCTTCGGCAATTCTGATTTGATAAAACCCAGAGTAACCATCATAGGAAGTATACATCTCATGACCACTTACCTTCTCAAGAATGAGGTCTTGAAAGGGAAGAGGATGATGGTCCCTCTTGGTGGCTGCATTGAGTTTCTTATAGTCGATGCAGACCCGCCACTTGTTGTTTTTCTTTGGGGTGACTACCACTGGTGAAACCCATTCAGTATTGTGAACCGGAACAATAAACCTAGCTTCTACAAGCTTCTGCAACTCCGAGCGCAAAGCTTCGGTCTGCAAGGGCCCTAATCTCCGATACTTTTGAGCCACAGGCTTCGCATCAGGCTTCAGCTCTATCTTGTCTCTATGGCAATCACATGGCGAAGGTGGTGGTAGCTAGTTGCAAAGAGGTCAGGGAAATCTTTGAACATTTCTAGGAACTCATCTTTCTCAATTGGAGTGAGGTCTGGGGAAAGCATAGATTCAAGCTGTTGAGGAGTAGCTATTACCTTTTGTGCAAGTGGTAGGGTCAGAGACACCCCCATCATGTAAACTTCCTCCTCTGAGAATTCCTCCCCCCCGTCTGATTCTTCCATTGATTCAGACACTGAGGATGAGAGAGTATCACTGTCTTGCTCCTCTTCTTCTTTTGGTTCCGTGGCACCGGGTTACGCCGGGATCTTCTCCTTAGAAGCACCAAAAGTCATGTGTCCTATCTTCCAATAGCTGATTGCATCACTCTTTATCAACCATGGTCTCCCGAGTATGGCTGGGTAGCTCTTGCCTGTATTTTCAATGTCCACTACATAGAAATTGACGGTGGTGGTCAACCCATTGACAGTGATGGGCAAATCCTCAATGACTCCCAGGGTGGTGAGTCGTCAACCATCTGCTACCTTGATTCGAGTGGAGGAACGCCTTGTACATTTCAAATTCAATTTCTTCATGATTCGGGGCACCATGATATTACATGCAGCTCCCCCATCAACACACACATTTTTGACACAACAATTATCTATAATGACATCGACTGTATGTGGGTGCCGATAAATTTCTTCAGAGATAGAAGATACCTCTCTTACCTTTCCCTTTTTCTTGTTCCTCCTTGTTGAGAGCCCTTGCTACAGCTCACGTCTCACCTTAGGGCTTAATGCTATTAGTTGAGAGAGCGTGATGCTCAAAGAACGATGAGCAAGGTCTTGAACGACCGAATAGTCTTCTTGCCTCGAGTCGATGGAAAAATTCGAGGGTGACCACTTACTCCTACGGGATCTTTTAGTCTTCTCTGTTGGTGGGTCTGCCATTTTAGCATTTGAGGGCTCTGAGAAGGACACCTTCTTCCTAGGGCGGCCCGGTCCATGGTTTAGAGAGGGGTCCGAGGTGGTATGACTTCTTTTCCCAAGGTCAAGTATCTCTACGTTAGAATCCTCAGTACCTGATTCACTTAGAAGATTCACCCTTGGAATATTGGGACATTCCGTGCGATAATGACCCTTCTGGTGGCACTCGTAGCATAAAACATTAGCACGGTCTCTTGGAGGGCGGTTGGCTTGATTTTTGATGCCCACCATCTCAAGCCGAAGATCATTTAGGGCCTTGGCTAGGTCATTGACTCCAGGTTCTATTGCAAGGGGGGCCTCTTTAGCTGGAGGGGCTGAGGGAGTAGAAAGGAGGGGGGCTCATGGGTGAGGCTGGGGAAATCTTCGAGGCGGAGGGTGAGAATATACACCTTGTTGAGGGTAAGCATCTAAGGGAGAACCATACATTTGAGGTGGAGGCGGTGGATACATCCTTGATGAGGGGTGGGGGTATGCCCCTGAGTTAGACCCCCCAGGTTGTTGTTGCAAGAATTGAGGGGGTTGCGGAGGGATAATCGTCTTCTTTGAAGCGGGGTCAGACTGAACTTTATCAAACTTTTGAGCAATCTCATGTGCTACCACCGTAGTTTCTGGATTCTCCCATTTAAGCTTGAGGCGAAATTCGTCACTTGCTCCTGCTACAAGGTAGCCCAGCACATGCTAAGCCATTCCAGCTCGAAATCCAGCATTATCCTCTTGTGTGGCAATTAAACGGTCCAGGAGCACGGCCGCTCGATCCACATATCGACGCGCCGTCTTACCTTCTGACTGCTTCAAGTTTGCCACCTACAGGTACACATTCTTCGGCTCCTCTTCTTTGCCGAAATACTCAATCATCGGTGCTGTCAACCTTGGCCAGCTTTGGCAAACGTCTTCGGCCTGCTTCTCATACCACACTTGAGCCAAACCCTCTAGAAATGTGGGAAGAACCAACAACCATCTGTCTTCAGTAAGAAAGTTGAGAGAAACACAACGGCGCTTGAAGGCCACAAGATACTCATTTGGATTTTCTTCCACTCATCCACAAAACACGGGAATGTTAGCCATGCTTGGAAGATGGAAAAGAGAGTGGCAAGATGAGGCTTATCTATGGACAAACAATAGAAATAGGAAGCTTGAACTGAAAATCAGGTGAAGATACATCCACAAAGCACACATAAGCAGGGTAGGGTGTGACTGGTGTATTGTGAAATACTACATGGGAAGAATCTTCAACATAGAACATCACATAGACAATCTTAAAAGGACCAACCCTCATGATATCACATCCATCTTTACAAGAGAGGGTTAGAGATGCGGCGCTGCATGAGGTGGTTCATCAAGGCAAACAAGAATGCAATGACAAATGTCAACAGTTGGAGAGCTTGCACATCACCTTCAGCTTCTTCCAGTTCTTGTAGTCGCCATGCTATTTCTTTAAGGGGTGTGCGGTCTGGCATCCTTCTTTTGAGCAATGTCCTTGAGGACCTTTCTGATGATCTTCCGAAGTCGGTGAACTCGTATCAAGTATGCCCAACACTTAGTTTCATGATAACCACAACCTTTGTATTCCTTACAAATGATCACCCTCCATGGCTTGTGGCTTTGTTGGGGTGGTGCTTCCACTCGCATCATGCGTGATTGAAGTACAAGCTTCACGTGCCAAGAAATCAGCAACTAGATTTCGAGCTTGAGGAATATGCTGAATTTTTACCTCTTCAAATTGATTGCAAAGTTCCAATGCTTGTTGATGTCATGGAACCAAGCCTTTGCTCCGCACCTTCCACTTGCCACTAACTTGTTCACACACTAGTTGAGAATCTCCTTGCACTTCAAGTTGCTTGACGTGATGTTCTTGTGCCTTTTGTAGCCCAAAAATGAGCGCCGGGTACTCAACTTGATTGCAAGTACTTGCAGGTGCAGACTTGCTGTAACAATACTTCTCACCACCTGGTGAAGTGAGCTTCACACCCACGCCAGTAGCCTTGGTCGAAGGTTTGTAAGCTCCATCAAATTGAAGGATCCAAGATGTCATCACACCAAGAATAAAATTTGGACATCCCAAGTTTCTTGGTAGTCCAGGATAGGTAGAAGGAGAGGGTAGGGACAATTCAACACTTGAGCCAAACGTTCAGCACCAAATAAACTTGCAATCCTTTGTTGATAGTTTATCTTTAGACCAAAAAGAATTACAACTTGAATCTCGAAATGAGGTACAAAAGGTTGATTAGGTACAAATGGATTCCTTGGTTGAAACATTACCAACCATAACCGAGGCCTAGAAACCTTTGTAGTGAGATTGAGAATAAACCATTCAGGACGAGCTTATCCACAGGAATTAACAAGCAAATGTGCCAAATCTCCCCCCAAGCTTGGGGAGCATCCCACCCTTTGATGAAGGACACCGTTTTAATTACCTCTGAAGCAGCAAGTAGTTCGATCACTGCACAATGAGTAGAAGTAAAATCAAAGTTCTCCCAGCATATCAGTAGTTCTTTACCATGAATCATCCACGGTGTATCATCCCACCTGTCATCTCCTTGAACAATGCACTGGACAATCAGCCGTTGAAGGCCGACATGAAGATCAAGGAAGAGATCTCGTGCATTGGTAGCCGTAAGTCGCGGAGGACCAGGCACCAAATCCTTAAACGCGTCGAGAAGTGACATAAATATCCACCCTCCTCATGTGGCGTGCGTCTGTGAAGTGGACTTGGAAAAGTTCCGAATCTGCAATCTAGTAGGAGATATGAATAGAGCACATGAAATGAAGTACTTTTGCTTTTTACAGCAAGAGTAAACTCCCCACGGTTAGAGAGTTATAGTTCCCGAGATTTCAATATATAAACAAAAATCATTACATTTTCATCACTTCCAACTTGTTGGCCCAATGATAAGTCTCCCTTTTGTGAAGGGGGAGGTCTTGGGTTCAAATCCTACTCTTTAATAAAAAGAGAGGAGAGGAGAGGAGAAGGAGAAGAGAAAGAGAAAGAGAAGGAGCAGAAGAAGAAGAGAAGAGAGAGGGGGGCACAGGATCTGCTGTTACAGTTTTGCAAAAACTCAAAAAAACTGTCCGCGACCAAAAGACGTAGCAGCCCAGAAAACTATCGCGCGGGTGAACACAGTAGATGCGTGAATCGAATGCGCGCACAGGAGCTTAGAAGGAGCACAGATGGTACAATTTTGCAGATGCGATTGGTACAAACAGAAGATTCGCCGGCCAGAATACACGTAAGAACCGTGAGCAGGAAGCAGGCAGACTGAAAGTGCAGAAGCAGGGAGATTTTACAGCCGTAGAGATAGGGAAGGCAAATAGTTTTGAGGTGCAAAAGAAGAGAACTATGCACAGAAGAGGTCGCAGTGCCACACCTAGTCATAGGAGTAACAGATTTTATACCACTAGCTGTGGAGATTTCGATCCCAGCAGCCACACCATTTCTATTAGCCGAAAAAGAAATCAGGACAAGAGGCTAGACACTAAGAATGGTGATGCTCAAGGGCCATAGAGGAAAGGAGAAAGTGAGGGCAAAACATTATCATGGGAGGGGAAATGGGATTGGAAGGGGAGGGAATGAAGAGGGAGACTATGGCACAAGGGGAAAGGGAGAGGGGGAAGAGAAGCATGTACACGATAGGAGGAGGAATGTAAAGATGGAGACATCAAGGGAAGAGGACCATGCTTTATTTGAAAGGAAGGGAAGGGGGAAATCAAAGTACTAGCTAGGTGGCTTTACAAGAATGAGCATGTCTCATCAAGGAATAGCCCCCTCCTTTTATAGCCAAGAGAGGGGCTCTCTCCCAATAAATGCATCCTCCCACATGTATGGTATGTGTGGAAAAGTCTCCCATGTGGGCTAGGCGGTTACACACTGTCAATTGTGTGCGACAAACTTTGCCTCATTTTTCCACAAAAATCAAGCCCCATATCTCAAGTCTATGATACTCCCTTGGTCTCTCCCAATTTTATAATATGTTCAAACCTCTAGGAGGACAAGTGGAGGGTTGGCACAAGGAATCTTGCCACCTCATCCTACTTTCCTCATTATTTAACTTGCATCCTTAGACTATCTATACCTCCCCCACATGGGCCTATCCTATATGGAGGGAATAACCTAATATAATATCCATCTCCACCTATTTTATATTACTTCTCCCATGGACTTTGAGCCATATCTCACTAAATGCACCCTAGGTGGAGGGGTGGCACATGGAGGAGCCATGCCACCTTACATTTTATAATATTACTACCATGGATTATGTACAACACACCTTATGGGTCCTCTTACGTGGAAGGGTGGCACATGGTCATGCCCTGCCACCTCAACCCTGGGCCCTATGCACACAATATTTTATTATACTATTGCCACACATACAAACAGAGCTAGGAGAGCTAAAATTTTTCCAACTCAAGTAAAAAAATAAGAACACAATTCCTAGCTGAAACTCTTTATTACCGATTTAGGAAAATGCATGTTTTCTAGAAAAACAACACCTTAAGGAATAAATTAGACCATGTGATGGTTGTCAGAGTGTAGAGCTTTAAATTTTGAACATTTCTCCTTTTTACGGAAGCACATTCTCACACAACCACCAAAAGTTATGGGCAATTGATGATTAAGGGTTCTAAATGCCATAACCCAAAAGAAAAATTAAAACCACCTCCCTAGTCAAAGTGGACAAATTCAAAGGTGCACATGTGTTTGACTAAATCCACAACTCCCCCTCCTTCCCTATAAAAGAGCACCCATCCCTCTCATACTTTTTCTTTCACATCTTGCCTCCATCCTCTTCTACATTCCGAGCCCTATGCAAGACACTCCTCCCTCTCCATCGACCACCACCCTACTCCCATCCTCACATGGTAAGTTACTTTGAGCCCATCTCACTAGTGATAACCGAGCCATCCACCCACCATCCATTGGTCCTCAATAATCTCGTTACATCGAGAAAGACTTGGAGAGCATTCAGGTGACCATCTTTTCCTCCCTTTGGATTTTCGTCAAAGTTTTCTTTTTTCCGTCAAAGTTTTCCATCCATCAAGTTTTTTCTTTTTTCTTCTTCCCCCTCCCCCTCCTCCATCTCCCCCTCCACCCTCCCCTCCATCTCCACCACCCCTTTTCCCCCCTCCCTCCCTCCATTCTCCCCCTACCCCCCCTCCATCTACACCACCCCTTTTTCACCCGCCCCCTCTCCCTTCATCACCACCCTTTCTTTCCCCCCCAAACCTGCCGCCTCCTCCATCTCCACCTTCCCCCCTTCCATCTCCTCCACCCCCACTCCACCCTCCATCCCCCCCTTCCATCTCCTCCACCCCCGCTCCACCACCGCCCCCCTCGTCCATCTTCCCCTCCACCCCCCTCCATCTCCACCACCAACTCCCCCTCCTCCACCTCCCACTCCACCACCACCCCCTTCCCCCCCCCTCCACCACCACCCCATTCCTCCCCCCTCCTCCATCTCCACCTCTCCCCCTCACCACCACCCTTTCCCCCCCCCTCCTCCATCTCCACCTTCCCCCCTTACCACCACCCTTTCCCCCCCCCCTCCATCTCCATCTCCACCACCCCCTCCACCCTCCACCACCCCCGTCCCATCTCCACCCCCACCCTTTCCCCCCCCCCCTCCCTCTCCACCACCCCCTCCATGACTCCCTCCTGCCCTTCACCACCCCCCATCCCCCCCCCTTTACCCCAATCCCCCCCCCCCTCTGCAATTCAACACCCCCCCCCCCCCCCTCTCTCTCTCTCTCTCTCTCTCTCTCTCTCTCTCTCTTTCCCCTCCCCTCTCTCTCTTTCTCTCCCCCCTTCTCTCTCTCTCTCTCTCTCTCGCCCCTTCTCTCTCTCTCTCTTCTTTTGTCTCTCTCTCCCTACCTCCCCTTGCCAGCCGCTCATTGCCAGCCGCTCATTGCCAGCCGCTCAACGCTCCTAAAACCTAACCTATTAAGCAAGGGCCTTAAGCCCTTGCTGCTACTAAGGCACAACGCTTGTAGCGGTGCCCATATGCAGCACTGGCCTAGGGTGATGCGCCAGCGGCGGTGCCGGCCCGGCGGTGCCGGCCTCGCGCCTCGCCACTGCCCCACCCATGCCTGCCCTCACCCCCTTCCCCCTCCGCCCGCGACTGCGCCTACGCCCTCACCCCCTTCCCCCTTCGCCTGCCTGCCCTCACCCCCTTCCCCCTGTCCCTGCGCCCTGACCCCCTTCCCCCTCCGCCCGTCCCCCTCCTTTCACCAGACCCCTCCCCTCCTCTCCACTCCACCCTTCCCTCCCGTTTGCAAAAATCCCCCCCCCACTCACAGACTCCTGTCGCCGCGCCCCCCCCCCCATTTTTAAAAAATTAAAAAATTATTAATTATTAATAAAAAAATAACTAACCTAAACCTAACCTACCCATTAGACTAACCTAGGTTAAGTTAGTCTGACAGGTTAGGTTAGGTCAGCTAACTAGGTTTAGTTTTTAAAACTATCCTCAGTTTTACCCCACAGCTAGGGTTAGGCTACTTTGACTAACTGGAATTAGCTTGGTTAAAACCCCTCAGTTGGACTTAAAGTCCATTCACACCAACCTTAAGACCAAGAGCCCCCCTCAAAAAAGGCCAATTTTATCCCTACTTCAACACTTCGTATTGTGCCTGTTTGGGACCCAAACTAGACCCCATTTGAACCAAAATTTCACACATGGAAACATCACACTACGGGGCATTTTTTTAGCCCATTGCACACCATTTTGGAATCCCTAGCACTCGTTCGTTTGTGCCCCCATGCGGGCCTCGTTTCGCACAAATTCATTCGTATCTTTACGCTGTGACCTTTGTTTGACAATCTGTCTACACTGGCACATTTCCCTACACACATAGGACAATATTAGGCACATTATTAACACAACGGTCCCTCCAAAACTAACACCATTCTAACCCTCAAACAAAACTACATCAACACCTGCACTTGCGGCAGAGACACCCTTTGCAAATCTCGCCCAATCTGCATGGAGCTATGTTCTGGCCAATGCCTCTGACTCCAACGCTCGCTAAATCTACATACAACTCCGCTGCAACCACCACCCTTGACAATCGTCTACCCCAAATCCCCTCTTGAAAATCAAGCAATTCCTTTAACTCCTCCACACCACAACATGGATTGACGCTGTCATGACAATGATGGGGATATTGACCTTGATGCAGAGAGACAATTTCTTTAATCGAAGAAATAATAACAATCAAGGTAGATGCCGCTTGGGAAATTGAAACTTCCAAATATAATGGTAGGGGAGATCCAGCCTGATTCCTTCAGCATTTTGATGCTGCATGTCGAGCAAGTGAAGATCAATCCCATGGGAAACCAAGGTGGCTTGGTTTCCCATGGCCTTAACTGATGAAGCATTTGAATGGTACCTAGACCTTCTAGTGGAAGAGTGAGCCACATGGGACCTACTTCAAACAGAATTTAAAAGACGCTTTCAAACGAAGAGGCTACAAGATGATCCCACTCTCCAACTAAGCAAGATCAAACAAGGCTGTCGAGAAGATGTATGCACGTACTTGGGTAAGATGAAAAGATTAATCACCAAATGTGACCCACTCCCCAATGCAAAGTACCTCACGGCCTGGTTCATTGTACGACTAAGAAATAAATTTTGAAAGGATATAAAAAAGATTATCAACTATGAAACATTCAGTGCTGCTCATGCGGCAATCATTGACATCGAAGATGGCATGACCAACTCTGACACTAGTAGTGATGACGGCAGATCTAGTGGATGAGATAAGCACTCAAAAAAGGGCAAATCTAAATCCACTACCAAAACATCAAATGAAGATCGCCTAGAGGCCATGACCATGAAGTTGAAAGAAGACATGATGCAGGCCATGGAACAAAAACTTCACTTGTCTCAGCTGCCAACTTAGACATATCCATGGCGAGAAAATGTCTGGTGTCCACACTACATGGCCAATCATACAGCAAATGAGTGCCGATCCTAAGAGCCAAGATTACTGCACAAGCAAATCCACTGCCAAGGTTGTGGTGCCATATCTGCATCTTCAGCGGCCATGATGAAAACAGTTGCATCTTCAACATGCGCAACAACCCGCCTTGGCCTCAACAATACCAAGCGGCACCCATGCTAGTGTACAGGCAACCGGCACTTGCACAAGCACCCTCAACTCCAAGGCTAAATCCTGTTCCCATTCGGACACAAGTCCCACAACTATTCAGGAATTTGAATACCCGACCATATCCAAGAGCACCAAATCCAGCTCTTCAGGCAGCTCCAATACATCAATTACAAGCTGAGGAAGTAGACTCGTCATTTGAGTATGAAACAGAGTACCCAGTGTACTATGTAGAAGGTGCAAATGGTCTAATACCAGTTTATGCAAATCAAATACATCCCAACACATATCGAGCACCAATCAAGTGCTACGGTTGTGGAGAAAATCACCGGATCGCAGAGTGCCCTCATTGTGGTAGCCCCACTACTTTCCAACCATTCTGTAGAGATTGTGGCATAAGACATGCCTATATGGATTGTCCCATGAAAAATAAAGTCCCACAACAAACAAAGGTTAAGCTTGACATCCCAATTGGCATCATTGGGTTGGACCATCAAAGTCTGGGTCTGACAAGTGTAATATTACAATCTTTGAATGTAATTACACACCAACAAAAAGAGGCTACCAAGGACCCTAACATTCCAATCCAACCAAAGTGACTCCTTGAAAAGAAAGCAGAAGTGCCTCCACCTCTACCAAGCAATGAGCAGTCGAGCTCATCCACATCAACTCCCGAGCCTCAAATAAATGAAGCTCCATACCCAAATGCAGAGGTGGAGAAGGCTCATTTTTAGGCACTTCAACAATGGGTACAAAAGGAACAAGCTCAATTTGAGGCTGAGAAACAAGCTCAATTTGAGGCTTAGAAACAAGCTCAAGACCCAATCCATGACTTGGCCCCACAAAGTATTCATAATGTACTCAAGCCTCTGTTCCAACAACAGACTCCACAACATAATGTATCACCATGTCAACTTAAAGGAGCCGCATCCTCTAGCATCTTGAGTTGCCCTATGTCAATTCCCATCGAAATCCTCCTATGGAATTGTCCCAATCTCTAGGAGAGTTTCAAAGGATGGATTGAACTCACAAATCCTCCTCCACCTATGAACGACATTGAAGATATCCCTGTGTGGATGGGTGAGAGAGATGACATACGCAACATTATTGTGCCTTTGATCCACAAGGCATATAATGAAGTCCAAGCCATAGTGGATGGTGGAGCAGGTATAAATGTCCTATCAAAGGAGCTCTATGAAGAATGGGGTCTCCCACTAATGCAAAAGGCTAATTTCAACATACGCCTTGCCAATGATTCACAGGCTAAACCCTTGGGAATAGTAAATGGTGTGTCCACAAAGGTTGCAGGAGTTTGATTTTCCCTTCAATTCACAATCTTCAATCCCCCCAAAAAATCATATCAAATCTTACTGGGACGTCCTTGGTTACAGGAAGCATCAGTCCTCCATGACTGGGGAACTAATAGACTAACAATACAGAAGCGCAACACCAAAGTCAGGGTGAATGTGGGAATAGGAGCTATAAAACCAATTGTACCTAGAGCATTGGACGACACATCTTCAACGACAATCTCAAGCAAATCAGCTCCCTTGCAATAGCATGCCATAGTGGGCGATTCAAAAAGCAATGTAAATAACTAGATACAGACATTGGCAACCATCAACAACTGCCATTCATTAGACCCCATCTTCTCGCAGATTGATGCTAAGGTGCTACAGGTAGATCCTCCACTCACACATGAAGAACCAATCGATCTAGAGATGCCATTCTTTATGGTTGACCTCGAGTGGAATAATGAACTTGAAAAAGGTACCCATACCAATGATGACTCAGATTTTCCTTGGGACCTTGAAACAGAGGCTGAGAATGCTGAAATTGAAGATCAAATCTTTGATAATGACAGCCATTATGCATTCCCTAATGGCAGTCGAGCTCCCAAGAGTTGAACCTCCAAAGTTGAATAACAGTAGAAGATCCCGCAAGAAAGTTGGAGGAAATCGCAGAAAAGCGAAGGCCGCACACTTCAATGAATTCAAATGAGTCTAAAAAAGGATTGTCAAATTGTACCTTGCAAAGCCACAGCTCCCTCAGAATCAGAACCACTGCCTCGTGAATGGTCCCCTGAGGGATTGAAGGAGTATGCACAGCAAATGAACCCTTACTTGGAAACACCTTACCAGTGGAAAAGCTACCGCACAGTTCCCAACATAAGAAGTTTCAAAAATATAAGCCACATGTGCAGCGGATGAAGCTCGATCAAGAGACTTCAGAAAAAGAAAGCAAAAAAAAGACTAACAAATTGGTAAATGAAAGTATGCCACCTAGTACACAAGCACATGTCAGGTTATTTCAACACCATTAGAGGCCGATCTTCGAGAAGTGCCAGAATACTTCAAGAATTACACAAGTGGCAGTGCGCCAATAGCAATGCCAAGACCACTAAGGGAATCTGAATTTCAAGAAATGGATAGCATTAGAGAAACTCCAATCTATGAGGGACTGGCAAAAACACACACAATAAACCTCGCCCTTGAAGCGGAGGAAGAAAAACTAGTTTTCATTGGGAAACAGTTTCGACAAAAGATGAAACCAAAATCAAAGCACTCCTAATGGAATACCGTGACTACCTAGCATGGTCATACAAAGAGATGAAAGGAATTTCACTAGAAGTGGCAGTACACATGATCCCTATAAGGGAAGGTGCTCACCCTAAGGTATGTGGACCTTATCCGCATAAATCCTAAATATGGCACCATGGTTTATGATGAGCTAGAAAAACTCCTAGATGCCGAATTCATCTACGAGATAGAGCACACTGATTGGGTTTCACCCATCATCATTGTGCCTAAACGCAACAAGAAGCTCAGAATATGCATAAAATTAAAGAATGTGAATGCCGCCACAATTAGGGATCACTATTCCCTACCCTTAATAGAAACAGTGTTGGAAAAGGTAGCAGGCTCCGAAATATATAGCTTCTTGGATGGCTTCAATGGCTATAAACAAGTGCAAATTGCTCCTAAAGACCAATCAAAAACAACATTTGCTATAGAATGGGGTATTTTTGCATATAGACTCATGCCATTCGGCCTTTGTAATGCCTCGGCCACATTCCAACGAGTCATGTTTACAACTTTCAAGTCATTTTTGAATAAGTTTTTACAGGTGTTCTTGGATGATTTTGTGGGGGTTAAAGGTCACTGTGCCTTTACCTCGGTTATGTACAATACTCAAACACATATCTAAATGAATGAAAAAGAAGATTAGGGTGGTTCTGCACCCACCAAAACTTGTGTGGCTCTCTGTCTCTCTCTCTCCCTCTTTCGTTCTTGCTTCCATTGAGAGCACTCTCAGCTGGTATCAGAGCCCTGGTGATCTAGCTAAGCGTGCGTGAATGCTTAGAAGCTCAGCAGCTCTATGGGAGGAAGGAGAAGCTCTATGGGAAGCTTTGTGGGTGACTTTACTTGCATCCGAGTCTATAGAGACCTTGGAGGAACCTTTGGAAAAGTCACTTTGGCTTTGCGAAGTGGTTTTGAGAGCCTGTTAAGTGTTTTCAAAGAAAAAAGTCGTTTTTTGAGCTTTTCCCTGTTCCGTTCGATGATAGAGACTCCGTATTGAATTGTAGAGGCAACTATTGCTTGCTTTTGGTGTCCACTTCACTTTAGGAGCTTGGAAACACCTTCATTCTTGAATCTGGGATCATTTCATTGGATTTCTGACTCACTATGTCAGTTCCTACGCTTTTTTGCCCGGGTGTTGGAACTCAAGTATGGAGCAACCATTTGCAAATCTGCCAGTTCTGGTGGACTCAGGAGGTCCTAAAACTTCTATGTTGCTCATCATTTACACTCCGGTGGAGTTTACAAATAGCTCTGTTTCCAAAAACATTTTTCAGCTCGTGTGGTGAACCTAGTGATTGAGACCGCGGTTTCCAAAATTGTCTGTCCCATTGCATTTCGGACGCCCAAAAACCCCTACCTATTAGTTCTTGCATGATTCGGTGGAGTATTTTTAGAGTTATAGATCTCTGTGTATTCGATTTCATCTCTCTATTATGAATTTTTCATTCTAAGGTTTTGAAACCTTAGATTTATGCCACATGGCAGTGGATAAGTGTTGACTCCCATTTCTCACTCATCGATTGGGATTTTGGAGTTCCGACAGAAGAGAGATATTTGCAGATTTTCTTGTTGAGTCCGATTATGCAATGGCACCCATGTTTTGAGGCATCTCAGGTTCTATTTTTAGTAGTGATCATTACCGTGGGACCATGATTTCTTGAGCATACCTTATGCAGATCACTCTGGTTGCAGTAGTTTGAGCAGTGTGCGCTCATTCGTGGTGTGCATTGGGTTGCAGTGGATGATTTATAGGCCATTTGGATGCATTGCGGTCCTTAATGGATGCACTGATAGGCCCAAATTGCCTTGTGGGATGCTATTTTTTATGGACGCTTTGCACAAGGATGCTATTTTATGCCAAGGGACAGCTTTGACACATTGTAGGTGATGCACCGATAGTGCTATGCTCTCTTTGATGAGATATTATTGATGCATATGCTAGTGGATGGTGTTTATGCTTGAGTCATTTGGCACTTATTGGCATTTTGGATTGCCATTGCAGTTGGCATTTTCTTTTGGGCCAGATTTGCTCATATGGATGCATAGTATATGCACATGAGTCAGATGCTTTGAGACATGAGTTTTGGTGATATTTCACTCTATTATGGCATACACATTTGGGTGCACCTGGTTTTTGGTGTCATTCTCTCTTGCAAGCACTAGCATTTGGGATTTTGCTTTATTTGCATCATGGTATGCTCTTCCATGTCAGAAAAGGAGTTTTTCAACATTAAAAAGTTTGATGGGACAAACTTTTCTTTGTGGAAAGAACTGATAAGGGATGTGCTTATTCAAAAGAAGCAGATTAAACCCTTGGTAGGGATTGAAGCTAAGCCTGCAAATATGTCTGAGGATGATTGGCATGAGTTGGATGCATTAGGAAAATCTACTATTAGACTTCATCTTGTAGAGTCAATTTATTTCACAGTAGTAAATGAGCAGACTACGGAAGATTTGTGGAAGAAACTGTGTGCCACTTATGAAAAGGAAACTGCCTCTAATAAAGTTTACCTCATGAAGAGGTTGTTTGAGCTGCAGATGAAGGAAGGGGTCTCCATTGCTTCTCACTTGAATGAATTCAATATTATTTTCAGCTAGCTTCAAGCTCAGAAGATGAATTTTGGTGCGGAGACTAAGACAATATTTCTCTTATGTTCATTGCCATCCTCATGGGATACCTTCCGTACAGCTGTCAGTAACTCTACACCTGGTGGAGTACTGAAATTTGATGATGTTGTGGGTAGCTTGTTGGCCGAGGAGATTAGATGCAAGTCTATGGATGGCAACAAGCAAGATGCAGCCTTAAATGTGCAAAGGGGCAGATCATAGTTCAGGGGAAGGTCCCAAGAAAGAGGGAAGTCTCGTAGCAAATCCAGGGCACGGAACATTGAGTGTTACCACTGTGGCAAGAAGGGCCATATGAAAAAGGATTGCTACAAGCTGAAAAGAGAGCAAAAGGATAAGAAAAAGAATGCAAATTGGGGTGCAAATCAAAAGGAAGAGAGTCCAAGGGAGGACAAAGGAAAAGTGAAGATCGAGGAGATCAATGCAGTCACACATGATAGTGACAATGACGTTCTCTTCATGTCTAGTTTATCTGCAGAGTTGCTTACCACTTCAAATGATGCATATTCCCAAGATTGGATTTTGGATTCTGGTGCTTCATTCCATGTTACTCCCCATAGGGAATGGTTCTCCACTTATGACAGTGGAACTTCCATGCTTGGAAGTTGTTCTTGTCAAGCTTTTCAATGACTATCTGTGAAAGAGCATCAGATGCCATTATAGAACACTGCAAAAATATTTGTGAGCACTGTCTCTATGGGAAGCATACTAATTTAGCCCATAAAAGAAGGGGAAAGAAAGAGTTTGAAAAGCTTGATTTGGTGCTTCAAACGTATGTGGTCCCATGCCTACACAGTCATTAGGCGGGGCTGAATACTATGTGACATTCATTGATGATGCAACTAGGAAAGTGTGCGCTTATGCTATAGCTCGGAAGAGTGATGTGTTCTAGGTATTTTAAAAATGGCTGGCCTTGGTGGAGAATCAATCAGGTAGAATGCTTAAATGCCTACGGACTGACAATGGTGGAGAGTATCTCTCTCATGACTTTCAGCATTTCTATGATACACGTGGGATTAAGAGGGAGTTCACATCCCCTCGTACTCCAGACTAAAATCCAGTTGTAGAAAAGATGAACCGTACCATTCAAGAAAGGTTGCAATGCATGCTTTCCGATGCAAGTCTTTCTGGTGGTTTTTGGGCTAAGGTAATGAAGACTGCAGTGCATGTGATCAATAGATCACCTAGTAAGAGTTTGGATGGTGGTATTCCTAAAGAGGCATAGAGTGGCAAGAAGCCCTTTTACTCTCATTTGCGTATATTTGGGTGTGAGGCATATGCACATGTGCCGAAAGAGCTTCGAAAGAAGCAAGATCCTAAGTCTAAAAAATGCATCTTTCTGGGTTATGGTGAAAGTGATGGGCTATCGTCTCTGGGATCCAGAAGCAAAGAAGATCATACGCAGCCATGATGTAGTCTTCAATGAGAAGAAGATGCATAAGACACCCATGAGGGATGTGGAAATGAGGACAATCACTTTCCAGGATGTGAATCCACCTACATATGTTGATAGACAGCAAGCTGTCCATGCATCAAATGTGCAAGAAATGGTACCACCAGGTACTCCCACAGGTATACAATCAAGGGTAGATGATGGATCATCTATTGATGGAAATGATGAGCCAAATGTGGCTGATATGCAGGTGGGACAACAAGCTGAAATGCCCTTGAGAAGATCATCTAGAGTGTCTAGACTGCCTGATAGGTTTGTTCCAGGGGTAGACTATGTGATGCTTATTGATTGCAGGGAGCCTCATTGCTACAGAGAGGCTATGATGCACGAGGATCAATGCAAGTGGGAGTATGCTATGCAATCAGAGATGAGTTCACTTATGAAGAATGAGACTTGGGACTTGGTTTCTTTGCCACATGGAAAGAAAGCATTGCCATGTAAATGGGTCTACAAAATGAAGGTCACAGGTGATGATGTGCTGAGGTACAAGGCCCGTGGTCACTAAAGGGTTCAAGCAAGAGAAGGGTGTGGACTTTGATGAGATATTCTCTCCGGTTGTGAAGATGACCACACTTAGATGCATGCTTGGACTAGTGGCATTAGAGGATATGGAGCCTATGCAGATGGATGTCAAGACAGCTTTCTTGCATGGGGATTTGCATGAGGAAATTTACATGGTGCAGCTAGAAGGCTTTGAAGAAAAGGGCAAAGAGCATTTAGTTTGCAAGCTGAAGAAGAGTCTCTATGGTCTTAAGCAAGTGCCTAGAGAATGGTATCAGAAGTTTGATGCTTTCATTCAGTCCTAGGGTTTTAGAAGGAGTGAAATGGATCACTGCCCCTACACTAAAAGGGCTAAGGATAATAGCCTGATAATCTTGGCACTATATGTGGATGATATGCTATTGGCTAGCAAGAATACTTATGAGCTAGATGCATTAAAGGCCAAGTTGCATGAGGCCTTTGATATGAAGGATTTGGGACTTGCCGGTCATATTCTTGGTATGCGCATCACACGTGATCGGAGTAGGAAACTCCATTGGATTTCAGAAAAAGAGTATGTTACAAAAGTATTGCAGCGTTTCAATATGGAGGGGGGGAAGGCAGTGAGTATTCCATTGCCTCCATATGTGAAACTAAGTCATACAGAGAGTCCCAAATCAGATGAGGAAAGGGCCATGATGGCCAAGGTTCCTTATGCATCAGCAGTTGGGAGTCTTATGTATGCTATGATAGCTACTAGACCAGACATTGCATTTGCAGTGGGAGTTGTTAGCCAGTATATGGGTAATCCAAGAAAGAGGCATTGGGAGGCAGTTAAGTGCATCATGAGGTACATGAAGGGTACCAAGGAGATGTGCATCTGCTTTGGTAGAGGAGACATGCATGTACTTGGGTACACAGATTCAGACTATGCAGGGCATGTGGATAGTAGGAGATCCACTTCTAGTTATGTGTTCACCTTTGCAAGTGGTGTAGTGTCATGGATGTCTCGCGCATAGAAGTGCATTTCTTTGTCTACCACAGAGGCTGAGTATGTTGTAGCCACAGAGGGTTGGAAGGAGGCTATATGGCTTGATCGGCTAGTGGGAGATTTGGGGATTCATACAGGTGTACCGACATTGCATAGTGATTCCATGAGTGCTATTCAGCTAGCACAGAATCCGTTCTTTCATGCAAAGACCAAACACATTGAGGTCAGGTACCACTTCATCAGGGAGGTACTTGAGGACAAGCGCATAGAGCTTGTCATGGTTCATACAGATGATAACTCTGTAGATATGCTGACGAAGAGTCTACCTAGTCAACGGTTTGAGTATTGTCGTGTATTGATGGGCATTGGATAGTATGCTCATTGGTTGTTCTCCCTTAAAGGCACATTGTCCTTTAAGTGGGAGGTTGTGGGGGCTAAAGGTCACTGTGCCTTTACCTCAGTTATGTACAATACTCAAACACATATATAAATGAATGAAAAAGAAGATGAGGGTGGTTCTACACCCACCAAAACTTGTGTGGCTCTCTGTCTCTGTCTCTCTCTCCCTCTTCCGTTCTTGCTTCTGTTGAGAGCACTCTCAGATTTGTGCATCCATTCAAACAAAAAAGACCAATTCAAATGGCTTGAAGCAGTACTAATCAAATGCAGGGAGTACGATATTTCCCTAAATCCAACAAAATGCTAGTTCATGGTCACCCACCAAGTTGTCTTGGGACACATCGTCTCTCAACATGGGATTGCTACTGACATGGACAAAATCAAAATCATTATGGAATTGCCTCCTCCTACAAATTCCAAAGGTGTATAGGTCTTTGTGGGACATGTTGGCTATTATAGAAGATTTATATTATGGTATGCCATGATAGCTAGACCACTTTACAAATTATTAGTGGAATTCTTATGGACTGAAGAGTGCGACCAAGTCTTTGAGCTTTTGAAGTGGCGCCTAATCACAGCACCCATCCTTATATCTCCCAATTGAGATATTGATTTTCATGTTCATACTAATGGATCCAAGTATGCAATTGGGAGTGAGCTTTGTCAACTTGGTGAACATAAGAAAGGCTACCCATTCTACTTTGCCAATCGACAACTCAATGATGCAGAGATCAACTTTACCACCACAGAAAGAGAAGCCCTAGCAATGGTGTATAGTGTAACAAAATTTTGGCACTATCTACTGGCAAATGATTTTGTCTTCTACACCGACCATCAAGCATTGCTTTATCTTGTGAACCATTTGTGTACAAAAAGAAGAATAACCAGATGGCTCCTCTTGCTTCAAGAATTCAACTTCAAAATAGTGGTCCACAAAGGTGCCCAACACTACATTGTCGATCACGTCTCGTGTCAAGTCAGGAGAGGAAGCCATTGGAGTAGAAGACGACTTACCAGATACTACACTATTTCAAATAGATGCTATTCTAGAGTGGTGTGGAGATATCATTTGGTACTTAATGATAGGAAGAACACCCCCTAAAATAAAATCAGTAGATGCTAGAAAATTGATTCTAAATGCTGCACCCTATCAACTCATTGCAAGACAACTGTACAAGATGGGCAAGGACTAGATATTAAGAAGATGTGTAATGCCTCATGAGATCATGCCAATCCTAAGTGAAGTCCATGAAGGCATTGTAGGAGGACACTTCCAAGGGGAAGCCATAGCAAGAAAAGTTCTCCTCACAGGCTACTTGTGGCTAACACTATGGGCAGATGCCTATGAATATGTAAAAGACTATGATGTATGCCAACGGACTACTAAACCACAACACAAAGACTTCAATCCCCTAACAACAGTTGTTGCACAAAAACCATTTGAAAAATGGGGGATCGACAATGTGGGTCCCATCCATCTCATAGCAAAAGGAACACAAGCATGCTATATCATTGTGGCCACTGATTACTTTACAAAATGGGTGGAAGCTAAAGCAGTCAGAAAGGTAGATGCTAGAAGCACAGCAAGATTCTTATACGAAAATGTGATCACCCGATTTGGATGCCCCATTGAAATTGTGTCAGATAGAGGCACACATTTTGTTAATGAGGTAATCCAATAACTCTTGTCTAGCTTTATGGTAATCCATAGAAAAAGCACACCCTACTACCCCCAAGGGAACGGACAGGTCGAATCCACCAACAAAATAATATGCATTATCCTCACCAAGGTAGTAGAACCACAACGGTCTGATTGGGTAGAGAAACTGAATGCAGCCTTATGGGCATACAAAACCACACTCAAGGTCAGTACAAGGAACACAACTTTTCAATTGGTGTACGGCCTTAAAGCTGTGGTCCCACTAGAATTTGTAATACCAAGCCTACTCATAGCAGTACAGGAACACATGGGAGACCATGAATCCTTGAAAGAAAGACTCTATCAGTTGGAAAAGCATACATAATAGTCGTCTACCATGCCATGACAATAGAAAGATGCAGAAGAAAGGCATGGTTTGACAGAAATATTAAAGCTAAAGACATCAAGGAAAGTGACTGGGTCCTATTATACAATGCCAAAGTACACAAGGGGAAACTGAAGTATCTAGGTCAAGGACCCTATCGAGTAAGAAAGATGAGTCCCATCGGAGCTGTGTTGCTAGAAACATTGGATGGAGTCCAATTCAACACAACAATAAATGGGAGCCGATTGAAGCGCTAATACTTCAACACGCAAGCCCCATCCCCGACAAAAATGAAGATTTGGGAAACCCAAGTATTCCTTAGTTAGGACTAGATTGTTACACGTGCACTCACTAGCATATGCATGTTTTTGCACATATAGTTTGCACTAGATTGTCACACGCACACTCACTAGCATATGCACTTTTTTGCACATTTAGGAAGACGTAATCAATTTTGTATTAGGGATGATTGAGTCTTAGTTTCCATTTTAAATCCCACAAATAAGCATATAGTTAGTCCCTAGTTAATCGACACATCACTCACATGATTTTGCATAGGCACATAATAGATTGCATCAATAATAGTATGATCACACACTTGCATTCCATACTCTCAAAGCATGCAATGAATTCACAAGTAGAACAAGAAGCTATGCCAAAACTCAAGATGAATTGGCAAAAGAGTCTGTAGCCTCAGTAACGAGACCCCCGCCAAACATCACAACCATCTCCTAAATGTAAAAATATCAAACTCTCATACAAACTCATCTACAAGCTCAATGATACACCGGGGGCAATCGCATCCAACATCTATGAAAGATAGCAAGAGATTCCAGCCTCAATAACGAGACCCCTGCCAAACCTCTTCCCAAGTCGATGGCAAAGTCTGCAGCCTCAGCAATGAGATCCCCTCTGAAATTCATAGCCGTCGACCCCTCCTCAAGAGGAGATAAGATTCTTGACTACAGACCATAAATTGTATGGTGTAAAAGCATTACAGCAGGAACAACTCGCATGCCACAAGCTCAACATTGGGTTATGCACATGGCATCCCAACTTTGAAATCAAAATAAGCCATAACCTGAGGACAGGTAATCAAATGGATCCGGGAGTATGTTGTCTCTGTGCCAACATGGACTTAGGTAGAATAGAATGTGTGTGTAGAGTAGCGGCAAAGCTCCGCTTGTACTTGCATAAAGCTAGAAATAATCCCTCTTAGAAATCCAACTTGCATGTCCTACATGCAAGTTCTACATGCGAGTTCTACATGCGAGTTCTACATGCAACTCCTACATGCGAGTCCTACATCCGAGTCCTACATCTGAGTTCTACATGCAACTCCTACATGCAAGTTCTACATGCAACTCCTACATGCGACTCCTACATGCGAGTTCTACATGCAACTCCTACATGCGAGTTCTACATGCGAGTTCTACATGCGAGTTCTACATGCAACTCCTACATGCAACTCCTACATGCGAGTTCTACATGCAACTCCTACATGCGAGTCCTACATGCGAGTTCTACATGCAACTCCTACATGCAAGTTCTACATGTAACTCCTACATGCGACTCCTACATGCGAGTTCTACATGTAACTCCTACATGCGAGTTCTACATGCGAGTTCTACATGCAACTCCTACATGCAACTCCTACATGCGAGTTCTACATGCAACTCCTACATGCAACTTGTAACTCCTATATGCAACTTCTATATGCAAGTTCTAAATGTAGAGAGAGAATGTCTTACAATTCCTACATGCAGAGAGAGAAGCTCTCCAACTTGTATAAATACCCCATAATGGAATGAAGCCCACACTCTTTGGGGCATTGTATTGAGTTCTATTTTGGTATTCCAAGCAATTGTCTCAAGTATCCATGCTTCCTTGCACTCCACATCCAAAAGCATGTCCTAACCTTGCAACTCCTCCTCCGTTCTTCTCCAACCTTGCAACCCATCCTCTCCCCCTCCTCCTCCCTCCTCCTCCCCCCTCCTCCTCCTCCTCCTCCTCCTCCTCCTCCTCCCTTCTCCTCCTCATTCCTCCTCCTCCTCCTCCTCCTCCCTCTCCTCCTCCTCCCTCCTCTCTCTTCTTTCCCCCATGCTCTTACACCTTCTTCCTCTCCCACTCCTATGCTCCCCCTAAACCCTTAGTTCCTCAACCCTTAACCTCCATGATCTACAAGATAAACGAGTTCTCCACCATGTACTCTACCCTAAACCTTGGACCTCCTTCTAAACTTGGAAACTCTTCTAAACCTTGGAACCTCCTTCTAAACCCTGGAACCTCCTTCTAACCCTTAAACTCCTCCTAATCCCTACAACCCCCAATGAAGACGAAAGCCTTCATTATGCCAACCATGATGATACATGTTCTTTTACACATGCATGCACTATGTTTACTTACCACACTTAAGCCTATGTCTCTCACCGAAACATGACTCAAGGTCCTAAGCTACACGTATACTACAAATGACAACCCCGATATATCTGTAGGTGATAAAAAGCCTCGGAACCCTGCATATTGAGAATACCCTACTCTTCTCGCGGAAGCAGTGGGAAAGAGCCAACACCGTAGTCTATGTCCTCCATTTCCACATTATCCTCTTGAGTTTCAATTTGTACCTCCTCGTGTTTCCTCTTTAGCTACAGTTTTTCCTTTCCTTGGCCTTTCCTTGACCTCCATCTAACCATATCACCCCTTTCTAGAGTTGTCATTTTAAAGATGCGTATTTTCTAGAAATTATAAAGCAAAGCACTTTATGTCAGAGAGAAAAATATGATGCCCACTTCCCTAGTATTTTTTTGATGGCTTTGAATTCTTCTTTGAGGTTGGCACGTCTTTGAGGTTGGCATGCTTTGTTTGTTTCATGAACCTCTTCTAAACCTTGGAACCTCCTTCTAAACCCTGGAACCTCCTTCTAACCCTTAAACTCCTCCTAAACCCTGCAACCCCTAACGAAGACGAAAGCCTTCATTACCTCAACCATGATGATACACGTTCATTTTACACATGCATGCACTATGTTTGCTTACCATACTTAAGCCTACGTCTCTCACTGGAACACGACTCAAGGTCCTAAGCTACACGTATACTACAAACGACAACCCTGATATATCTGTAGGTGACAAAAAGCCTTGGAACCCTGCATACTGAGAATACCCTGCTCTTCCTGCGGAAGCTGTGGGAAAGAGCCAACATCATAATCTATGTCCTTCATTTCCACATTATCCTCTTGAGTTTCAATTTGTACGTCCTCATGTGTTTCCTCTCAAGATACAGTTTTTCCTTTCCTTGCCCTTTCCTCGACCTCCATCTAACCATATCATCCCTTTTTGGAGTTGTCATTTTAAAGATGTGTATTTTCTAAAAATTATAAAGCAAAGCGCTTTATGTCAAATAGAAAAATATGATGCCCACTTCCCTAGTATTTTTTCGATGGCTTTGAATTCTTCTTTGAGGTTGGGACATCTTTGAGGTTGGCGCGCTTTATTTGTTTCATGAATTTCTCTTATACTTTATGTTTCGAATTCCTCAACACATTCATTGATCTTCTTCTTTAAATTTGGGAAGGCTAAGAAGATTAGGACATCTTGGAATTGAAGGGACTTAGAAAAGAAAGGGGTAAAGAGGATATAGAGAGAGGGGTAAAAAAATAAGAAATGGTTTGGCTTTTTCCAAAGGTCAAAATACCTTAGATGATGTGGCGTGGCTTCCAATTTTGGTATATTAAGCTACTTCTTCACCTCACAGTTTCCTACACCCTGCGATACAACCCATTCATCCACTCTTCTGTTGTCATCATAGTAAGCCCCATGCCTCTTGCAAATCAATAGCGATGAGGTGAAACTGACATCTCTGCTTGATACCAATATTACCACCTAATCTGTGAACTCACTGTTGAGATATCGAGCTCCACTCGTGATATGCCACGGTGACCGTTGTGCATTTATGTCATCGACTTGTTAGCTGCAGATGCGGTTGGTACACTGCCCATGAATAATAGCTAGATGACAGCTATCTTTATGTACTCTAGTTAGTGGCTCAATTAGTATGCCACCTTATTTAGCTGAGTCTGCTTTGAGACCCACATATAGGGTTCACCTATTCTTTTGTACTTAGAGTTTTTTTGGCTTTCACAACTAAGAAGAGGAAAACTGTTTTCAGCCTCCACCTTTGTGTATATTCCCCCATTGTGTATATGAGAAGGCTGAAAGTGAGACTCCTTCCTTCTCTCCCAATCTCTTCACATGGTATCAGAGCCAAGTTTGTGGTAAGGAGCTCAAGAAAGCAAACCAAGTTTGCGGTGTCCTAGTAAGAGGATCAATGTTGCTTTTCTTTTTTTTCGAGTTTGGGAGCAAATCTCTGTAGGTAGCACAGTCAGAAAGTGCAAGAGTGCATTGTCTCAGATTGGGATGCCCTTCGTGGTGTGGCGAGAGGGTAGTATATGCTACGGGGAAGAGCAAAGCCCTTGGTGAAATTATTTTTTTGATTCGAGGCCATTTCGGGGCCCGTTTTGGTGGAAAGTGCCCTGTTTTTCCTGTGCGACCACTGTTCTATAGGTCGGTGAAAATTCCTAATGTTTTCAATCAATAGGAGTTGCAGGCATTTAAACACTAGCATGAGAGAGCCAGAAAAGTTATGTACTGGCTGTCTATCAGTATTTAAAATTCTATGATTGTGCATATTCAGGATGCAAGCATGCCAAAGGAGGCGTGGGATACTTTGATAATGTATAGCACAAATATGCAAGCCAGGAAAATGCAGCTCAAGTAGGAGTTGCATTTGCGGATTCAGAATTTGGAGACTCAACTCACGAACGAGAAGTTGTTTGAGTGTGAAGCGATAGAGAAGTTCATCACCAGGGTGAAGAATCTGTGCGATTAGATGACTGCGATTGGCATCACCATCACTAGTGAGAATCTAGCATGAAGGTGCATATGGATTCTCCTACCAAAGTATGACGGTCTTGTTACAGCGCTGAATACACAGAACAAAAATCTACCCAACTTTGAGGATTTTAGCACGATGTGTGGGGGTTAAAGGTCACTGTGCCTTTACCCCAGTTATGTACAATACTCAAACACATATATAAATGAATAAAAAAAGAACATTAGGGTGGTTCTGCACCCACCAAAACTTATGGCTCTCTGTCTTTCTCTCTCCTTCTTCCGTTCTTGCTTTCGTTGAGAGCACTCTCAACTGGTATCAGAGCCCGAGTGATCTAGCTGAGCGTGCGTGAATGCTTGGAAGCTCAGCAGCTCTGTGGGAGGAAGGAGAAGCTCTGTGGGAAGCTTTGTGGGTGACTTTACTTGCATCCGAGTGTGCAGAGACCTTGGAGAAACCTTTGGAAAAGTCACTTTGGCTTTGCAAAGTGGTTTTGAGAGCCTGTTAAGAGCTTTCAAAGAAAAAGTCATTTTTTGAGCTTTTCCCTGTTCTGTTCGATGACAGAGACTCCGTATTGACTTGTAGAGGTAACTATTGCTTGCTTTTGGTATCCACTTCACTTCAGGACTTGGAAAACCTTCATTCTTGAATCTGGGGTCATTTCATTGGATTTCTGACTCACTGTGTCAATTCCTGCGTTTTTTGCCCGGGTGTTGGAACTCAAGTTTGGAGCAACCATTTGTAGATCTGTCAGTTCCGATGGACTCAGGAGGTCCTAAAACTTCTATGTTGCTCATCATTCGCACTCCGGTGGAGTTTACAAACAGCTCTGTTTCAAAAAACGTTTTTCAGCCCGTGTGTTGGACCCAGTGATTGAGACCACGGTTTCCAAAACCGTCTGTCCCATTGCGTTCCAGATGCCCAAAAACCCCTACCTGTCAGTTCTTGCGCGATTCGGTGGAGGATTTTCAGAGTTATAGATCTCTGTGTATTCGATTCCGTCTCTCTGTTATGCATTTTTTCATACTAAGGTTTTGAAACCTTAGATTTATGCCACATGGCAGTGGATAAGTGTTGACTCCCATTTCTCACTCATCGGTTGGGATTTTGGAGTTCTGGCAGAAGAGAGATATTTGCAGCTTTTCTTGTTGAGTCCGATTATGCAATGGCACCCATGTTTTGAGGCATCTTAGGTTCTATTTTAGTAGCGCTCATTACCGTGGGACTATGATTTCTTGAGCATACCTTATGCAGATCACTCTGGTTACAGTTTGAGCAGTGTGCGCTCATTCGTGGTATGCATTGGGTTGCAGTGGATGATTTATAGGCCATTTGGATGCATTGCGGTCCTTATTGGATGCGCTGATAGGCCCAAATTGCCTTGTGGGATGCTATTTTTATGGACGCTTTGCACATGGATGCTATTTTATGCTGAGGGACAGCTTTAACACATTGCAGGTGATGCACTGATAGTGCTATGCTCTCTTGGATGAGATATTATTGATGCATATGCCAGTGGACGGTGTTTATGCTTGAGTCATTTGGCACTTATTGGCATTTTCTTTTGGGCCAGATTTGCTCATATGGATGCATAGTATATGCACGAGTCAGATGCATCTTTTGATGCTTTGAGCTTTGAGTTTTGGTGATATTTCACTCTATTGTGACATACACATTTGGGTGCACCTGGTATTTGGTGTGATTCTCTCTTGAGGCACTAGCATTTGGGATTTTGCTTTATTTGCATCATGGCATCCTCTTCCATGTCTGAAAAGGAGTTTTTCAACATTAAAAAGTTTGATGGGACAAAATTTTCTTTATGGAAAGAACAAATAAGGGTTGTGCTTATTCAAAAGAAGCAGATTAAACCCTTGGCAGGGATTGAAGCTAAGCCTGCAAATATGTCTAAGGATGATTGGAATGAGTTGGATGCATTAGCAAAGTCTACTATTAGACTTCATCTTGCAGAGTCAGTTTATTTCACAGTAGTAAATGAGCAGACTACGGAAGATTTGTGGAAGAAATTGTGTGCCACTTATGAGAAGGAAACTACCTCTAATAAAGTTTACCTCATGAAGAGGCTGTTTGAGCTGCAGATGAAGGAAGGGGTCTCCATTGCTTCTCACTTGAATGAATTCAATATTATTTTCAGCCAACTTCAGGCTTAGAAAATGAATTTTGATGCGGAGACTAAGGCAATATTTCTCTTATGTTCATTGCCATCCTCATGGGATACCTTCCGTACAGCTGTCAGTAACTCTGCACCTGGTGGAGTACTGAAATTTGATGATGTTGTGGGTAGCTTGTTGGCCGAGGAGATTAGACGGAAGTCTATGGATGGCAACAAGCAGGATGCAGCCTTAAATGTGCAAAGGGGCAAATCACAGTTCAAGGGGAAGTTCCAAGAAAGAGGGAAGTCTCGTAGCAAATCCAGGGCACGGAACATTGAGTGTTACCACTGTGGTAAGAAGGGCCATATGAAAAAGGATTGCTACAAGCTGAAAAGAGAGCAAAAGGATAAGAAAAAGAATGCAAATTGGGGTGCAAATCAAAAGGAAGAGAGTCCAAGGGAGGACAAAGGAAAAGTGAAGATCGAGGAGATCAATGCAGTCACACATGATAGTGACAATGATGTTCTCTTCATGTCTACTTTATCTGCAGAGTTGCTTACCACTTCAGATGATGCATATTCCCAGGATTGGATTTTGGATTCTGGTGCTTCATTCCATGTTACTCCCCATAGGGAATGGTTCTCCACTTATGATAGTGGAAAGACAGGTTGTGTGCATCTTGGAAATGACTATGCATGTGACATAGTGGGAGCAGGTGACATAAAGTTTTCTTTTGCAAATGGGTCTGCATTTGTTTGGAAACATGTGAGACATGTGCCTAAGCTGACCAAGAGTCTTATTTCAGTGGGTCAGCTAGATGATGCTGGTTTTCACACCACTTTTGGCTTTCAAAGTTGGAAAATTCAAAAGGGCTCTATGCTTTTGGCCAGGGGTGCCAAGTGTGGTACTTTGTATCCCTTACATGTATCAGGGGTATTTGATCATGTTGTTGCAATAACCGAGCAGCCAAGCACTTCTTTGTGGCATTGCAGGTTGGGGCACATGAGCCAGAATGGAATGAAACTCTTATGCCGTTTGGGTTATGTACCGCATTTGAGTTTCTCTGATTTTGAATTTTGTGAGCACTGTCTTTATGGGAAGCAGACCAAATCAGCCCATAAAAGAAGGGGAAAGAAAGAGTTTGAAATGCTTGATTTGGTGCATTCAGACGTATGTGGTCCCATGCCTATACGGTCATTAGGCGGGGTTGAATACTATGTGACATTCATTGATGATGCAACTAGGAAAGTGTGGGCTTATGCTATAGCTCGAAAGAGTGATGTGTTCCAGGTATTTCAGAAATGGCTGGCCTTGGTTGAGAATCAGTCAGGTAGAACACTTAAATGCCTATGGACTGACAATGGTAGAGAGTATCTCTCTCATGACTTTCAACATTTCTGTGATACACGTGGGATTAAGAGGGAGCTCACATCCCCTCATACTCCAGAGCAAAATCCGGTTGTAGAAAAGATGAATCGTACCATTCAAGAAAGGTTGCAATGCATGCTTTCCAATGCAAGTCTTTCTGGTGGTTTTTGGGCTGAGGCAATGAAGACTGCAGTGCATGTGATCAATAGATCACCTAGTAAAAGTTTGGATGGTGGTATTCCTGAAGAGGCATGGAGTGGCAAGAAGCCCTCTTACTCTCATTTGCATATATTTGGGTGTGAGGCATATGCACATGTGCCAAAAGAGCTTCGAAAGAAGCTAGATCCTAAGTCTAGGAAATGCATCTTTCTGGGTTATGGTGAAAGTGGAGAGATGGGCTATCGTCTCTGGGATCCAGAAGCAAAGAAGATCATACGCAGCCATGATGTGGTCTTCAATGAGAAGAAGATGCATAAGGCACCCATGAGGGATGTGGAAATGAGGAGAATCACTTTCTAGGATGTGAATCCACCTGCATATGTTGATAGACAGCAAGCTGTCCATGCACCAAATGTGCATGAAATGGTACCACCAAGTACTCCCACAGGTACACAATCAAGAGTAGATGTGTTGAGATATCGAGCTCCACTCGAGATATGCCAGGGTGACCGTTGTGTACTTATGTCACTGACTTGTTAGCTGGAGATGCGGTTGGTACACCGCCCATGAATAATAGCTGGATGACAGCTATCCTTATCTACACTAGTTCGTGGCTCAGTTAGTATGCCACCTTAGTTAGTTGAGTTTGGTTTGAGACCCACATATAGGGTTCTTCTATTTCTTTGTACTTGAGTTCTTTTGGCTTACACAACTAAGAAGAGGAAAACTGTTTTCAGCCTCCACCTTTGTGTGTATTCCCCCATTGTGCATGTGAGAAAGCCTCAAGTGAGACTCCTTCCCTCTCTCCCACTTTCTTCACATGGTATCAGAGCCTTGTTCGTGGTAAGGAGCTCAAGAAAGCAAGCCAAGTTCGTGGTGTCCTGGTAAGAGGACCAGTGTTGCTTTCCTATTTCTAGTTTGGGAGCAAATCTCTGCAGGTAGCACAGCCAGAAGTGCAGGAGTACACTGTTTCACATTGAGACGCCCTTCGCGGTGTGGCAAGAGCGCAATATATGCTGCGGGACTGGGCGAAGCCCTTAGTGACTTTATTTTTTTGATTTGAGGCCATTTCGGGGCCCGTTTTGAAGGCGGAAGTTCTTCGCAGGCACTCATAGAAAGGCCCTGTTTTTTGCTGTGCGACCACTGCGCAGCTAGTCGGTGGAAAGGTGCCACAGAAATTGCATCGTATGCCTGTGTGCAGAGATATTGGGAGTTGCAGATTCATGCCTGTTGCCTGTTGATGCAAAATCGTCACTAGGAAGTGACTGTGTGGTGAAATACCACTCTCGTCGGTTTTGCAGATCTGCCCGTGTGAGGCAAAAGCTGTGTTTTTTGCAGTGACAGAATATTTTGCAGTGTTCTGTAATGGCATCTGATTCTCTTTCACAGATTGTCACTGAAAAGCTTGACAAGAACAACTTCCAGGCATGGAAGTTTAGAATGACGAATTTCTTGATGGGAAAAGGCTATTGGGAATTCATTACAGGAAATGAAGAAGAACCTGTTCTTCCCAATGTTCCCAGTCAACAGGAAATGCAGGCATTCAAAGGATGGCATGAGAGAGCCAGGAAAGTTATGTACTGGCTGTCTATCAGTATTTCGGACTCCATGATTGTGCATATTCAGGATGCAAATACGCCAAAGGAGGCATGGGATACTTTGGCTAAAATGTACAGCACAAATACGCAGGCCAGGAAAATGCAGCTCAAGCAGGAGCTACACAATGTGCAGAGAGAAAATATGAGCATCAATGACTACCACATGAAGGTGAAGAAAATTGCGGATGCACTTGCTTCCATTGGGTTGCCAGTGGATGATGATGATTTGGTTTCTGTGACCTTGAATGGTCTAGGAAAGGATTATGCACAGTTCCGGACATCCATTGCCGTCCGTGAAAACTTTCCTGATTTTGAGGAGTTGATTGCTCTTCTAATTTCTGAAGAGTAGAGAAATGGTGGTGCATCTTCTTCAGCAGGAACTTCAAAAGAAACTGTCTTCTACTCAAATGCTGGCAGAGGTAGAGGCAGAGGTAGAGGAGGCCGATCTGCAGGTCGTGGTAGAAATCAGAATATGCAGCAAACGCAAGAAAACCAGTCCTATGCAGGAGGACGTGGTAACTCTAGAGGCAGGGGGAGCCAAAGAGGCCGTGGTGGATGGCAGAGAAGCCAAAATGCAAACAACAATGTTGAATGCTACTATTGTGGCAAAATGGATCATATGTCTAAGGACTGCTATAAAAAGCAGAATGACATTATGAGTGGAAAATTGCAGCAAGGCAATTATGCATCTTCTAGCAGGCAGGGCGATGACAGAAATGAGCATCTATTTATGATGCAGCATATGACCAATTCTGTGACAAGTGCAGAAGAACAAAATGATGTGTGGTATGTTGACTCAGGTGCGTCAAACCACATGACAGGTCATGCAGAATGGATGCAAGATGCAAGGAAGATGGAAAAGCCAGGATTTGTGGAGACTGGTGATGATACTGCACATCCTATTGTGCAGATTGGCAAAATTCCCTTGTCTATGCAGGATGGGAAAAAGAAATACTTGTCTGATGTATTTCATGTCCCGAACATCACCAAGAACCTGGTTTCTGTTGGTCAGATGGTTGAGCAGGGCTTGCAGGTCAGATTTAATCCTCATGGATGCTTTGTTGAGGATATGAAAAATAATGGTCGCTTGATAGCAAAAGGAAAGAAAAAGGGCAGGATGTTTACATTGGATGCGGACATGCCTGAATTGAGTGCAGCAATGTTTGCACATGGGACCGGTGTAGTTGCAGATATTGATAACGATGCTTTCAGAGGAGGATATGCGTCAAAAGATGAGGACTAGAGAAGATTCGACTTTCTGGACTGGATCAAAGAAAGGTAAGGGTAAGGACTCTGGTAACCCATCTTCTTCTGATGATAAAAAGAGAAAGAAGAAGATCAAGTGCTTCTATTGCAACAAGGCAGGGCACAAGCAGAATGAGTGCTGAAAGAAGATTGTAGATGAGAAGAACGGAGTAAAGAAAGAGTCCAGCAACAACGTGCAGGCAGTACTAGTAAAGCTGTTCGTCGCAATTGAGGAGATTTGCACGGAGGCAGTTCATGTACCTGCG
Source organism: Dipteris shenzhenensis (assembly GCF_047967505.1). Taxonomy (NCBI): domain Eukaryota; kingdom Viridiplantae; phylum Streptophyta; class Polypodiopsida; order Gleicheniales; family Dipteridaceae; genus Dipteris; species Dipteris shenzhenensis. The sequence goes on along the minus strand of NC_141608.1, from coordinate 32,613,679 downwards.
GATGAACCATGGATCATTGTCAGTGGTGCATCATGCCACATGACCAGTTGGAAGGATTGGTATACCTCTCTATAGCCGGTAGGGAATGACATCTTGGTAGCAGTTTGGCAATGATGCAAAATGTCCAGCAAAAGGAAAAGGTATGATTGCTCTCAAGTCAGATGGAGTTGTAAAACAGTTTTCTGATGTTCTTTATGTGCCAGATATCAAGAGGAACTTGTTGTCCATTTTCGCGATCATGGATCGGGACCTCAAAGTTCAATTCGATAAGAATGGTGCACAGATTCTAGATCTTCAAGGGAAGGTCATTGGTAGAAGTACACGGCACAACTCTCAGCTTTCAGTGCTCGAGCGGATGTGAACAGCGGATGTGAACAACACTAAACTATGGCATGAGAGGTTTGGTCATCTAAACCTTAGTTCTTTGAAGGAGATGCATAAAAAAAGAATGATTGCAGACCTACCAAAAATTTCAGATCTGCCCGATGTATGTGAAGCTTGCATGATGGGGGCAAGCAGCATCGGCATCCCTTTCCTAAAGAGGCCAGTAGGGCAAAGGCTCCTCTAGAGCTTGTTCACACAGATCTCTGCAAAAAGATGGAGACGGAAGCTTTGGGTGGTTCCTACTACTTCATGACGCTGATCGACGACTACAGTAGAAGGATATGGATATACTTCCTGAAGACTAAAGACGAGGCTTTTGGTAGGTTCAAGGAATGGCATGTAATGGTTGAGAAAGAAATGGGGAGGAAGGTGAAGAAGTTGAGATCAGATAGAGGTGGAGAGTTCACATCAACTGAATTCGAAAGTTACTGCAAAAGTCACGGAATCAAGAGGCAGAAACCCCCGCCACATACATCACAGCTAAATGGAGTAGCATAACGCAAGATGCGCGTCATTTGCGAAATGGGCTGGAGTATGATTAAAGGGAAAGATTTGCCAAAGACTTTCTAGGCTGAAGCATGTAGCACTACAGTTTACATCCTGAATCGTAGCTACATGAAGGCTGTGAATGGGATGACTCCACTACAAGCCTTTTCTGGTAAGAAACCTTCAGCTGCACATTTCACAGTTTTTGGGTGTGACTGTTTTGTGCATGTCCCTGATGCTACCAGGACCAAATGGGAACCGAAGAGCCGGAAGTGTATTTTCTTGGGCTACAGTGAAGAGGCAAAGGGTTACCATCTCTATAACCCTGTTACCAAGAAGATAATAGTAAGTCATGATGTGGTCTTCTGAGAACAGCCGCATCAATTGGAGGAGGATGCTTCCTTCCCAGACAACCAGGACTAGGATATCCATCTAGTACCACCACCAGTAGCAGACCGAACTCCCCTAACGTTGCTTGGGAGGATTCAAGACAAAGAAGATGAAGAAGATCCTGCAGAACCACAATGGCAATGGCCATTCCCAAAGTGGGTAAAGTAGCTTTTGGACGGCAGAGAACCTCCAGCCATTGAGGAGGAACCATCTAAACACCACCGGTCCAAGAGATTAGAGGAGCAAAGAAGGGCGCACGAACACTTGGTCAACTATGCTTTGATGAGAGAAGTGATCCGTGCTGATGAACCCAAGTGTCTTGAAGAGGCATAGGGTGATGATAGGTGGATGGAGGCTATGCAGTCGGAGCGTGGCTCCATAATGAAGAACAACACTTGGGACCTTGTGGATTGACCACCAAAACACAAGGTAATCGGAACCAAGTGGGTGTACAAGACCAAGTACAAGTCCAACGGCAAGTTGGATAAGTACAAGTCTCGGCTCATGGCAAAAGGATTTGCACAGGTACATGGTTTTGATTATCAAGATACTTTTGCTTCCATAGCCCGACTAACCACAATTCGCAGTGTTTTGGCTTTAGCTGCCAGGGAAGTTGGCCCATGTTTCAGATGGATGTGAAATCCGCCTTTCTAAATGGATATCTCAAGGAGGAGGTATACGTGGAACAACCACCAGGTTTTGAGATCCTCAGTGCAGAAGGTAAAGTCTACAAACTGAAGAAGGCACTTTACGGGCTGAAACAAACCCCACGAGCGTGATACTATCGAATTGATTCCTACTTTCTGCAAAACGGGTTCAGAAGAAGCCCATTTGATGCAAATTTGTATATCTTTAGAGAAGGAGGCAGGTGTATGATTATGGTCCTTTATGTGGATGACCTTGTGATAATAGGGAACCATGAAGAGAAGAGAGTTTGAAATGAAAGACCTCAGACTGATGCATTTCTGTTTGGGGATTGAGGTTTGGCAGGAGCCGAAACAGATCTTCATTTCACAGCTAAAGTATATTGGAGAGAAACTGAAGGCATTTGGCATGGTTGAGTGCAAGACAATTGGTACCCCTATGGAGGTTGACGCGAAGCTCTCAAATGAGGATTCATCACCACTTGTGGACGAAGCAAAGTACAGAAGGCTTGTGGGCAGCTTGATTTACCTGTGCAACCGGTCGGACATCAGTTTTGCTACTGGTGTACTAAGCAAGTTTTCCAATAAGCCCCAAAAGAACCATTGGAGGGCAGGGATGTGGGTGCTAAAATACATCAAAGGCACACTTGATTATGGTATCACCTATACCAAGGGCAATATCTTGACCGGATTCTGTGACTCGGATTGGGCAGAATATGAGCATCAATGACTACCACATGAAGGTGAAGAAGATTGCAGATGCACTTGCTTCTATTGGGTTGCCAATGGAAGATGATGATTTAGTTTTTGTGACCTTGAATGGTCTAGGAAAGGATTATGCACAATTTCGGACATCCATCGCCGTCCGTGAGAATTTTCCTGATTTTGAGGAGTTGATTGCTCTTCTAATTTCTGAAGAGCAGAGAAATGGTGGTGCATTTTCTTCAGGAGGAACTTCTTCTACTCAAAAGCTAGAAGAGGTAGAGGCAGAGGTAGAGTTGGCCGATTTGGAGGCCATGGTAGAAATCAGAATATGCAGCAAATTCAAGAAAACCAGTCCTATGGAGGAGGACGTGGTAACTTTAGAGGCAAGGGGAGCCAAAGCGGTCGTGGTGGATGGCAGAGAGGCCGAAATGCAAACAGCAATGTCAAATCCTACTACTATGGTAAAATGGGTCATATGGTTAAAGAATGCTATAAAAAGCAGAATGACATCATGATTGGAAAATTACAGCAAGGCAATTATGCATCCTCTAGTAGATAGGATGATGATAGAAATGAGCATCTGTTTATGGTGCATCACATGACCAATTCTATGACAAGCGTAGAAGAAAGCAATGATGTGTGGTATGTTGACTTAGGTGCATTAAACCACATGACAGGTCATGCATAATGGATGCAGGATGCAAGGAATATGAAAAGACCAGGATTCGTGGAGACTAGTGATGATACTACACATCCTATTGTGTAGATTGGTAAAATTCCTTTGTCTATGCAGGATGGAAAAAAGAAATACCTGTCTGATGTATTTCATGTCCTAAATATCACCAAGAACCTAGTTTCTATTGATCAAATGGTTGAGCAGGGCTTGCAGGTCAGATTTAATCCTCATGGATGCTTTGTTGAAGATATGAAAAATAAAGGACGCTTGATAGCAAAAGGGAAGAAGAAGGGCAGGATGCGGAAATGCTTGAATTGAGTGCAGCAATATTTGCACATGGGACCGGTGTAGTTGCAGATATTGATATCTGGCATAAACACATTGGTCATGTTAATGTACAACAACTTAAATTAATGCAGACCCAAAATATTGTTGCAGGATTGCCTAAGTTCAAGGTTGCAGAAATGCATAAGGTATGTGAAGCCTATCAATTTGGAAAACAGGCAAGGAAACCATTTCCTAGACATGTTCAAGAGAGTAAGAGGCCATTGGAATTAATACACTCTGATGTGTGGACTACTCAAGCTACATCTATTGGAGGCTATCATTAGTTTGTCACTTTTATTGATGACTACAACATAAAAGTTTGGGTGTATTTTATGAAAAAGGAAAGTGAAGTGTTTGGGCATTTCAAAGCTTTTAAAGCTATGGTTGAAAAAGAAACATGCCTGCAAATAAAATGCCTAAGGTCAAATGGAGGGGGCATTCTAAGGTTTTGAAACCTTAGATTTATGCCACATGGCAATGGATAAGTGTTGACTCCCATTTCTCACTCATCGATTGGGATTTTGGACTTCTAGCAGAAGAGAGATATTTGCAGATTGTCTTGCTAAGTCCGATTATGCAATGGCGCCCATGTTTTGAGGCATCTCAAGTTCTATTTTCAGTAGTGATCATTGCCGTGGGACCATGATTTCTCGAGCATACCTTATGCAGATCACTCTGGTTGCAATTTGAGCCGTGTGCGCTCATTTGTGGTGTGCATTGGGTTGCAATGGATGATTTATAGGCCATTTGGATGCATTGTGATCCTTATTGGATGTGCTGATAAGCCCAGATTGCCTTGTGGGATGCCATTTTTTATGGATGCTTTGCAATGGATGCTATTTTATACTAAGGGATAGATTTGACACATTGCAGTTGATTCACTGATAGTGTTATGCTCTCTTGGATGAGATATTGTTGATGCATATGCCCATGGATGGTGTTTATGCTTGGGCCATTTGGCACTTATTGGCGTTTGGATTGCCATTGCAGTTGCATTTTCTTTTGGGCCAGATTTGCTCATATGGATGCATAGTACATGCACATGAGTCAGCTGTATCTTTTGATGCTTTGAGCTTTGAGTTTTGGTGATATTTCACTCTATTGTGGCATACACATTTGGGTGCACTTGGTATTTGGTGTGATTCTCTCTTGTAGGCACTAGCATTTGGGATTTTGCTTTATTTGCATCATGGCATCCTCTTCCATGTCTGAAAAGGAGTTTTTCAGCATTAAAAAGTTTGATGGGACAAACTTTTCTTTGTGGAAAGAATAGATAAGGGATGTGCTTATTCAAAAGAAGCAGATAAAACCCTTGCAAGGGATTGTAGCTAAGCTTGCAGCTATGTCCACAGATGAATGGAATGAGTTGGATACATTGGCAAAGTCTACCATTAGACTTCATCTTGGGGAGACAGTTTATTTCACAGTAGTCATTGAAAAGACTACGGAAGCTTTATGGAAAAACTGTGCGCTACATATGAGAAAGAGACTGCCTCAAACAAAGTCTATCTCATGAAGAGATTGTTTGAGCTGCACATGAAGGAGGGAGTATCCATAGCTTTGCACTTGAATGAATTTAATATCATTTTCAGTCAGCTTTAGCTCAAAAGTTGAAATTCGATGTGGAAATGAGGGCTATATTTCTCTTATGCTCATTACCATCCTCATGGGATACTTTGCGTACTGCTATCAACAACTCTGCACTTGGTGTATTGAACTTTGATGATTTGGTTGGTAGCTTGTTGGCCGAGGAGATTAGATGGAAGTCAATGGAAGGCAACAAGTAGGATGCAGCCTTAAATGTGCAAAGGGCAGATCACAGTCCACGGGGAAGTTTCAAGAAAGAGGGAAGTCCTGTAGCAAGTCCAGGGCACCGAACATTGAGTGTCAGTATTGTGGCAAGAAGGGCCACATGAAAAAGGATTGCTACAAGCTTAAAAGAGAGCAAAAGGATAAGAAAAAGAATGCAAATTGGGGTGCAAATCAAAAGGAAGAGAATCCAAGGGAGGACAAAGGAAAAGTGAAGATCGAGGAGATCAATGTGGTCACAGATGATAGTGACAATGACATTCTCTTCATGTCTAGTTTATCTATAGAGTTGCTTACCACTTCAGATGATGCATATTCCCAGGATTGGATTTTGGATTCTGGTGCTTCATTCCATGTTACTCCCCATAGGGAATGGTTCTCCATTTATGACAGTGGAAAGATAGATTGTGTGCATCTTGGAAATGACTATGCATGTGACATAGTGGGAGTAGGTGACATAAAGTTTTCTTTTGCAAATGGGTTTGCATTTATTTTGAAAAATGTGAGACATGTGACTAAGCTGACCAAGAGTCTCATTTCAATAGGTCAGCTAGATGATGCTGGTTTTCAGACCATCTTTGGTTTTGGGAGTTGGAAAATTCAGAAGGGCTCTATGCTTTTGGCTAGGGGTGCCAAGTGTGGGACTTTGTATCCCTTACATGTATTAGGGTTGTTTGATCATGTTGTTGCAATAACCGAGCAGCCAAGCACTTCTTTATGGCATTGTCGATTGGGCCATATGAGCCAAAATGGGATGAAACTCTTATGCCGTTTGGGTTATGTACCGCATTTGAGTTTCTTTGATTTTGAATTTTGTGAGCACTGTCTCTCTGGAAAGTAGACTAAATCAGCCCATAAAGAAAGGGGAAAGAAAGAGTTTGAAAAGCTTGATTTGGTGCATTCAGACGTATGTGGTCCCATGCCTACACGGTCATTAGGTGGGGCTGAATACTATGTGACATTCATTGATGATGCAACTAGGAAAGTGTGGGCTTATGCTATAGCTCAAAAGAGTGATGTGTTCCAAGTATTTCAGAAATGGATGGCCTTGGTTAAGAATTAGTCAGGTAGAATGCTTAAATGCCTACGGACTGACAATGGTGAAGAGCATCTCTCTCATGACTTACAGCATTTTTGTGATACACATGGGATTAAGAGGAAGCTCACATTCCCTCATACTCTAGAGCAAAATCCAATTGCAGAAAAGATGAACCGTACCATTCAAGAAAGGTTGCAATGCACGCTTTCCAATGCAAGTCTTTCTGGTGGTTTTTGGTATGAGGCAATGAAGACTGTAGTGCATGTGATTAATAGATCACCTAGTTAGAGTTTGGATGGTGGTATTCTTGAAGAGGCATGGAGTGGCAAGAAGCCTTCTTACTCTCATTTGCGTATATTTGGGTGTGAAACATATGCACATGTGCCAAAAGAGCTTCGAAAGAAGCTAGATCCTAAGCCTAGGAAATGCATCTTTCTAGGTTATGGTAAAACTGGAGAGATGGGCTATCGTCTCTGGGATCCAGAAGCAAAGAAGATCATATGCAGCCATGATGTAGCCTTCAATGAGAAGAAGATGCATAAGGCACCCATGAGGGATGTGAAAATGAGGAGAATCACTTTCCAGGATGTGAATCCACCTGCATATGTTGATAGACAGCAAGCTGTCCATGCACCAAATGTGCAAGAAATGGTACCATCAAGTACTCCCATAGGTATACAATTAAGGGTAGATGATGGATCATTGGTGGAAATGATGAGCCAAATGTGGCTGATGTGCAGGTGGGACAGCAAGCTGAAATGCCCTTGAGAAGATCATCTAGAGTGTCTAGACCGCCTGATAGGTTTGTTCCATGGGTAGACTATGTGATGCTTACTGATTGCGGGGAGCCTTCTTGCTATAGAGAGCCTATGATGTGCGAGGATCAACACAAGTGGGAGTATGCTGTGCAATCAGAGATGAGTTCACTTATGAAGAATAAGACTTGGGACTTGGTTTCTTTGCCACATGGAAAGAAAGCATTGCCATGTAAATGGGTCTACTAGATGAAGGTCACAAGTGATGATGTGCCTAGGTACAAGGCCCGTTTGGTCGCTAAAGGGTTCAAGCAAGAGAAGGGTGTGGACTTTGATGAGATGTTCTCTTCGGTTGTGAAGATGACCACACTTAGATGCATGCTTGGACTAGTGGCAGCAGAGGATATGGAGCTCATGCAGATGGATGTCAAGACAACTTTCTTGCATGGGGATCTGCATGAGGAAATTTGCATGGTGCAGCTAGAAGGCTTTGAAGAAAAGGGCAAAGAGCATTTAGTTTGCAAGATAAAGAAGAGTCTCTATGGTCTTAAGCGAGTGTTGAGAGAATGGTATCAGAAGTTTGATGCTTTCATTCGGTCCCAAGGTTTTAGAAGGAGTGAAATTGATCACTGCCTCTATACTAAAAGGGCTAAGGATATTAGTTTGATACTCCTGGTACTATATGTGGATGATATGCTATTGGCTAGCAGGAATACTTATGAGCTAGATGCATTAAAGGCCAAGTTGCATGAGGCCTTTGATATGAAGGATTTGGGACTTGCAGGTCATATTCTTGGTATGTGCATCACGTGTGATCGGAGTGGGAAACTCCTTTGGATTTCACAGAAGGAGTATGTTACAAAAGTATTGTAGCATTTCAATATGCAGGGGGGGAAGGCAGTGAGTACTCCATTGCCTCCATATATGAAATTGAGTCATACAGATAGTCCCAAATTAGATGAGAAGAGGGCCATGATGGCCAAGGTTCCTTCTGCATCAGCAGTTGGGAGTCTTATGTATGCTATGATAGCTACTAGACCAGCCATTGCATTTGCAGTGGAAGTTGTTAGCCCCGGTATATGGCTAATCCAAGAAAGAGGCATTGGGAGGGGAGGCAGTTAAGTGCATCATGAGGTACATGAAGAGTACCAAGGAGATGTGCATCTGCTTTGGTAGAGGGGACATGCGTGTACTTGGGTACACAGATTTAAACTATGCAAGGCATGTGGATAGTAGGAGATCCACCACTTCTGGTTATGTGTTCACCTTTGCAGGTGGTGTAGTGTCATGGATGTCTCACATACAAAAGTGCGTTGCTTTGTCTACCATAGAGGTTGAGTATGTTGCAGCCAGAGAGGGTTGCAAGGAGGCTATATGGCTTGATCGACTAGTGGGATATTTGGGGATTCATACAGGTGTATTGACATTACATCGTGATTCCATGAGTGCTATTCAGCTAGCATGTAATCCGGTCTTTCGTGCAAAGACCAAACACATTGAGGTCAGGTACCATTTCATCAGGGAGGTACTTGAGGACAAGCGCATAAAGCTTATCAAGTTTCATACAGATGATAACCCTATAGATATGCTGATGAGGAGTCTACCTAGTCTTGAGTATTGTCATGCATTGATGGGCATTGGATAGTATGCTCACTGGTTGTTCTCCCTTAAAGGCACATTTTCCTTTAAGTGGGAGGTTGTGGGGGTCAAAGGTCAGTGTGCCTTTACCTTGGTTATGTACAATACTCAAACACATATATAAATGAATGAAAAAGAAGATTAGGGTGTTCTGCACCCACAAAAAAAAAACTTGTGTGGCTCTTTGTTTCTCTCTCTCCCTCTTCCGTTCTGCATCCGTTGAGAGCACTCTCAATACATAGGGGTTCTTTGTAGTGCACCCCCAGAGTACATGTACAAAAACCATGGCAGACAGAGAAGATAGGGTAGGCCAACTTCAACTGCCAAACAAGACTCAAGAAAGAGGCCAAAGAGTTGCAAAACCACAGGATTTTGTTACAATGTTAGGGCGTCAAAAGAGGAAGTGCAACTTCTGAACCAAGTCTTTACAGGATTAGCCATGAGAATAAGAAAACATTTGATTGGCGATGAAGATAAATTAATAAAGAGATGTGAGGGACCAAGTGTCAAATCCGTTGCTGGCATCCTGTAAGGCATTAACAAAAGGCATTAACAATGCAGAAAGTTGAATCACTCGTGTATAAGCTGAAGACATAAATGAGTGAACATTTACTATGTGGAATTATTCTAATGGAATTTGACATCGATTTGGACCGTGGATGTTCTTAATCGATCAATTGCTGGTTCCTTGCATATTTATTTGAGTCCATATGTTTTAGACTGCTTGTAGCATGAACGAATGCATTTAAATCCTTTGAATAATTGTGTTGAAGGGTTAAGATTGAAAAGTAGAAGGTGAGAGAGAAAGACCTATGGGCCGCCACATGCATGTAAGCAATGCTAGCTACTACATTAGCATGTATGAAATACCGACTTTTGTGTACATAGCATGATGTCATGAAAGATCATAGTGCAGATAGATGCTGACTTGAGAAAGAGCGAGATGTGGGAATAGGCAATTTGCCATCCCATGGCTAGGTCCCTAGGAAGATTACCATGTCTATAACCATTCAATTATGTCAGGAGAGAGCAAGATGATTGGATGGTTGCTCCGCCGTCTTGAGGTCTTGCACACTTATTGAACATTGGTGGCGGAATAAGAATGAGGGAAATGATTTCTCCATGCAACATATATTCGGGAAATAAATTTGTTCAAGATTGGAGAAATGTTTTTACGCATGGCAATTGACAAATTTGCACATTATTGATCTATAAGTATGTGCATACAGAGTACGTGAGCATGGCTCCAAAGAAACAAGGCTACAAAAGCTCGAGACTATGCTATGCTCGTAACTACCACAAAGTGGAGATGTAACATCTGCCATGAAGAGTACATGGTTCAGGAACTCATATGCGCAAACATTTCCTAGGTGACCCTCAAAGACAGATCGAAAAGTTCAAGGGTCCGGGAGTGGAAAGGGTGGTAGCTATTTTGGGTGGTTAGACAGCCGCAAGTGTAGATGATTGTGGATGAGATAGTCGCATGCCACCGGTCTCAACTTGTAATTGAAGAAAGAACCATGGGTCTTGAAACCATGGGCGAGCAATCAGTGACTATGGGAAGTTGTTCGCAAAGTGCCATTGCACATAGTAGTGGCACTGGATCCCTTGCATAGTTGGCAAGTTGCTCGAATGTGCATATGCATGACTCATTTGAATGCCCATTTATGTGTGCATCAATAATTTTTTGGAAGCTTCCTTGAAAGCACAACATATCGAGAAGACGCAACAAGATGTGTTTGAAGCTATTTGTCGCACGGGATCTCTGTTGAGCATGGTGCAAAGCCCACATTGGAAAAAAGCCATGGCCTCTATCGCTAAAGCTGGCCCGGGTTTCACAATGCCTAGTTATGATGACGTCCATAACAACATGTTGGATGCCTACTATAGTAGGATGAAAGAGGAGATGCTGCAAGTGGTTTATGATGGCATTGAGAAAACTGCTTGCACCATCGTATCAAATGGATGGAAGAATGTTAGCAAGCGGACCTTGATTGACATCATGGTTGTAACGTTAAAAGGGAGGCTTTCCAATAGTTGATTGATACAAGCAGTGAGGCTAAGATGGGAGAATTAATTGCAGAGCAGTTAAGTAGATGTATTGAAGATATCGGTCCTGACAATATTATTCAGCTGATTACTGATAATGCCAAGAATTATCGAAAGGCTGGGAAAATTATAAATCGTAGATATCGACATATTTGGGCATCGCCATGCTCTTGCCACTGTCCGGACTTAGTCTTGGAGGATTGGTACAAAACATTTGAGACAAACTTCTTCAAAGTTTTCGTGGATGAGGCTCGAAAGGTCGTGTTGTACTTTCTTAACCATGGGCAATTACTAGGCATATTCAAGAATCATTAGCATGTGAGTCACCCACTAGAGCTTCTAAAGCTAGGTGAAACATGTTTTGGCACAAACTATATAATGATGGAGTGGTTGTTAAAGCAGCAGGCTCTTGTAACCGAGATGCTATTCAGCGCAGAAGCCGCAAAGTGGATAGCCGAGGCACACTCAACCAACTCTCGTAATGAATTTGGAGACCTAAAGGTGTTGGTTAATAATCTGGCATTTTGGAAGAGGGTATGCAATGCAGTGGAACCTATGAAGCCAATTTGGTTTGCAATCCATAGGTTGGATGTAAAAGGGCCAAGCATGGGAAGTGCTTATATGGCATGGTTGACTATTGTGAGGGATGTTTTGAAGGAAGATTCTAGGCCAAGTTAAGGTGGATACAACATGACTAAATGAACCGCGTTGCAAAAGATGGTGCAAAAACGATGGAATCAAGCTCACAACTCTTTGCACTATGCTGCCCACATATTAGATCCGCAATGGTGGGAATATTGCACAGAGACTAATGTACAGATAATGCAATTGTGGCATGATCTTCTTTGACATCTCTTTGAGGATAGGATAGAGTATGCCTCTGCTGTTAGGGAACTGTCAACTTTTTGAAATAGAGAAGATCCAAGGATCAAAGAATTAGCAAAAGATATGCCAGCATGGAGATGGTGGGAAGAGTGTGGAGCATCCATGCCTCATTTGCAAGCCTTGGCCATGAAGGTGTTGTCGCAACCTTGTAGCAACTCCTCTAGCAAAAGCAACTAGAGTAACTATAAGTTTGTGCATTCATCATAAGAAATTGCTTGACATCAAAAAGATCAGAAAAGCTGGTTTACCTCTATGAGAACGATAGAGTGCTAGACGATGTGAAAGGGGTATACAGCGACACTGATATGCCAAAGTGGGTACACATAGATCTTCCAGGTCCCTTGCATGATGCCCTTATATTAACTCACCCTAAACCAAATTCTAGTGACTCAGAAGAAGAGATTTTGGTGTGATGGCTGGTTGTGTCTGATAAATGTTGCAATTGCAATTCTTTTAACATGCCATCCTTCTTAAATGCAATTTATTTAAAATGCAATTATTTTAAAATGAGAGACTTTTAAATGCTTTTTAACATGCAATACAGGTCACTTAAAATGCAATTCTTTCATGTTGCGCCACTTAAAATGCAATTCTTTCATGTTGCAAACCTTTTAAAATGCAATTCTCTTAAAATGCAATTTATTTGATTTGCAATTTATTTGAGGCAATATATGGTGCCATAGAAGGCACTAGGGAAAGCATTATCAATGTTTGGGATTCTCCATCAACCATTTCTTCCATCAATTCCTGACTTGATTATGACTTAGATCGATTCATGAAATGCCATGTGCATGCCTTATTAGACATGAATCAAGTTTATTACCATTGCTATGGTTCTATATTGATGGGAGAATTAAATTTGAACACACACTCTTATTTTCCAACTAGCCCTTGGTTGGGCTAGTGGCTGATTAATATGGCTGATTAATAGGCACATACTCCAACCATAGAGAGTGTGCATCAAACACTGGTATCTCTAGCCATACATCGAGCTTTGCTTCACACAAATTATGTAGCTCACAACTAAGCCCATACCCCAACTTTGGGCCTCCTATGAGGGATTGGTCCCTCACTAGCAATAGCTCCCACACAGAAGAGTCTATGAACCTTGCTTCAATAGATTTGGAGGCCCAAGAGCTTGAGAGAACCCGTGTGGTTCCACCCTCCCCCATTGCATCAGCCAATGGCCTTCTTGGCCGTGTATCTAGTATCTTTGGGAGGGGAGCATGAAGAGATGAGACTAGGGCTAAAACCCCACAACCAGAATTCATGAATCCATTTGCAACAACGGTGAGTTCTAATCCTATAGACACGCCACAACCACTTGAGCACCCTGCCTACTAAGATGCGCTACAATGAGAGCCGGAGGACCAAGATGCACAATTGGCTAGGGATAGACTCCTTGGAACCCAAGGGCAACCAATAGGTTCCCCATATGAGTACATGAACCCACAGGGCTATGCACCAAGACTAGGACCCTATAGGCCCTACATACAAACCGAAACTCTATTTGGTGCTTCATCTTGGGAGAACCCCTTTGGCTTGCGTCTAGGGGCACCCATGCCTTAGTTCAACACAATGGGCCCATAGCCCAATCCATGGACATCATATGCCCCATTGCACTCACGACTAGTGGATTATGGGGGGATGCATCACAACAAGACCCACGACATATAGCCATGCAAGCCCATTAGGAAGAGATAGCTCAAGGATGGTAAGCATAGTACCATCCTTTATTCCTTGGGCCGTCTCTCGAAAATGCCTTTGGGACCAATGAGGTGGTGGCTACTCAATCGCTCCTTATGCCACGATCCACCTCGGGAGGAGGGAAAACCACATGGCAGCCACCCATTGCAATAAATACCCAGATAGCTTAGGCACCCCCTATGGTGTTTGCTCCCACCAAACCAGTGCACAAGGTGGCTACGTCAATTCATCCAGTAGTGGGTTCAAGAGTCCCAATCCCACCCCCAAGAGATCCTAATGCAGATGGGCAAGTGCCAATATCCCCAAGAGAATCCAAACATAGGCCCTATCCAAGTGCCAATATCCCCAATTGCTATACCTATAGGAACTCAAGGACTGCCCATGGGGTATGGTTCTATAGGCTACATAAATCCAAGGGGATATTATGGCCCACCACCAGGATATTACCCACCTTACCCCCCTTACTTCCCGGCACTTCATGGTTCATATGAACTAACCCGAGCTTTGGAGGCTCTAGGGAGGGGAGCGGAATATTTAGGAAGGGGAGGAGCCACATGCCCATCCACACATATAGAGTCCATGGCCTACCAGATGAAGCTGATACATAAGTTCATTGGGGAAGGAAACCCAATCCAACACGCAGAATAGTTTGAGCTACATCACCTTTGGTGATGTTGATAACCTAACCAAGGTGGGAGCTTTGGAGGCTCTAGGGAGGGGAGTAGAAGCTTTAGGAAGGGGAGTGGCCATAGGCCCATCCACACATAGAGAGTCCACCACATACTGGGTAAGAGTCACAACATGAAGAAGCTAATACATAAGTTCACTAGGGAAGGAGACCCAATCCAACACGCAGAACGTGTGCAACACCTTTGGTGATGTTGATAACCTCATCAAGGTGGGAGCATTTGGGCTCACACTGGGCTCAAAAGGGGGTTGATGGTTTAGAGCCTTGAGTAGAGATGGTCACCTTCCCCAGCTTGCGTAAAGCTTTCATCTTAGGGTTTGTCCCAAGTGGACACAAATGGAGTCCAATCACTCGGCTTTATAATGTGAGCCAGGATGAGGTAGAAAGCATGCGAGACTACATTGCCAATTGATCAAACACTTGAACTCCCGCTGCTGCGAGCCACATGAAAGATTGATCGACACACATTTGTTGCATCAATTCATTCTTGGCATTAGGAGCTCTTGGTTGCATGACAACCTCCTCCTAAATAACCCCACACCATTTGAGCTGTGCTATAGGTTAGCCATCTATTTGTGTGGTAACATGAAGGAAGATGAAGTTAAGGACTTAGCATCTGTATTTTCCCTGTCCTTGGCCTCTCTTCCTAAAAGTACTGCCAAGGGGAAAAAGCCAAAAGAAACCAAGGTAGTCATTGTTGTCATGAGACAAGAGGAGTAACACAAATGAATTAATAGCTCAAACAGGGGCAGGGTATGAAGGTCCTAGAAACCCTCACCTATACCCTAGACAAGAATTAGTTTCATGCGCTATCTATAGGCAAAACTTCAATATCTTAAGTTCAAATTTAAAATGTTGCAATCTATTTAAAAATGTTATGTTGTATTGCAATATGTTAGATTAAACGACTAGCTTCACATTCATTAAGTAATTTCTTTTTTTTGAAAGGGAGATTAGCCTCATTGAAATAGAACCAAAACCTGTGTCAATAAGCTCTACAAATAACGGGCAAAAGAAGCGTGCTCACTTGGAGGCACCCAACCAAATCGTTCATTCAACCTCGTCCATACTCTCTTCATACTCCGCGGTATCTGCATTGGCATCCTGATACTGTTGGTACTCGGACACCAAATCATTCATATTACTCTCCGCTTCCGTAAACTCCATCTCGTACCAATGCAAAAGGGCCTTTCTCTTGAACATAGCTGTGAATTGATCGCTCACTCGACGGAACAGCTCCTGAATGGAAGTGGAATTTCCGACGAAGGTGAAAGACATTTTGAGCCCGGTGGGAGGGATGTCAAGACGCTTGATTTGACATTATTGGGAATCCACTCTACAAAATACGACGAATTTTTGTTCTGTACATTGATCATTTGCTCGTCCACCTCTTTCGTGCTCATCTTTCCACGGAACATGGCAGAGGCTGTGACGTACCGCCCATGTCTGGGATTTGCGGCACACATCATGTTCTTGGCGTCCCACATTTACTGAGTAAGCTCTGGTACGGACAACGCCCTGTACAGCTGCGAGCCTCTTGACGTCAAGGGCGCAAATCCTACCATGAAAAGTGCAATCGCGGAAATGGGATAAGATTGACGGCAAGCTTTCGCAGGTCAGAATTCAACTGCCCGGGAAAGTGGAGGCAATCCACTCATTGTTTCAGAGATAAGGTGGTTCAGATCGCCAACTGCAGTGGAGCAACATTACATTCGTCAGCTGCGAAAAGAGAACCATACGACTTGTGAATGCCCACAGTTACGAGCCAGACAAAAACTCGATTGCTCTCATTACCAAAGGTATGGAAATCATGGCACGGCCCAATGCTGATATCCAAGGGCCCAAAACCTAATTGAGTATCTACCTAGCCTAGGCAACAACTAGTTCCTCCATCCCCAAACACTATAAGGCCAACCAAGGGCGAGGTTTAGAGAATTTGACGTGCCCCTAGCACCACCCGATTTGAGGAACCTGAAGAGTGGGATGATTATAACCAAGATCACATGAGGAGTGATTACCCCCGAACAAATAATGGGTAGCTCAGCCATGCAACTACCTCATGCAAGACAATGTACACGTACCGGTCTATCAAAACACGGCTTTTCAGCCAAGAGGTCATGACATCAATACCTTAGTTCAGAGACCCCAATATAATGCTATCATTGTCAAGGTCCCCATCGATTGGCCAAATGCCCACAAAGAGGGCATCCTAGACCGATGCAGTGTTGTCATTGCCAAGGGCCATAGAGGATGGCTGATTGCCCAAGTAGGAACGTTTCTTATCTCCAAATCCTCACCACACCCCAAACTCCAACATGGAATGGGTGTGGAATAGATCATCTGTATGAGGATTTCCCCCTCAAGAGTAGCCTCAACCTATTGGGTATCCAAAGAGGCCATGTATCGACAATTCCCTTGAATGTATTGACTTGGCTCCAATATAAAGCCCTGCTAGATGGTAAGAAGCCCGAGGCCAAGGCAAGTACCACTTAGCCTACGAAGAAAGGCCCCAAGACTAGAAAGGGTAGAGAGTGTGCCTCATGCTTAGGCAGGGGCAAGGATAGAGTCTCAATCCAAGACAGGTCTGATGAGGATACAACCACTTATCATCACAATCATCAAGTGGCAAGTCCTCGTTGGAGGGTGACCCAATCAAACTCTAAACCAATGAGCATGCACTAATAAGGTCAAGGGGAGAAGTTAGACCACCAACATCTAATGGTCTTGGTGAGTACTCCAACCCCTTTGTTGAAAAACAACGAATATCAAAGCTCAAGAATTAGTACGGGAATGCTAATCCGAATTTGAGCAACGATTACGCGACAATAGGGGGCTGGACACTATCCATCCCAAGTATGCTCCTCTCCATCCACCCAAGAAGCCATTAGTTATACTTGATAGGTGGAAGAAGAGGAGGTACACATGGAGGAGCCAATCCATGAGACCTACTAGGATGAGTTTCAGGAGACATGAAGGTTTAGCTTCCTTGGGTTGGAATGCATGCACCAAATATGCAAGAGAGATTCTCAAACAAGAGCTTCAGCCCAAGAAATTCATGAAATGGCATGCAAATCTATGAAAGTTGCGAGGGAAACACAAGTACATGCGTAGCCATGAGCAAAGAAACTAAAAAAGAGCTTACTTGGAAGTGGAAAGGGTAGAATGTTGAGATGATCTCCTTGACTGTGCCAAAATTAGTGGTGGACTTTAGTCAAATTTAGATTCCCTAGCTGAAGGTTTGGGCTAGATGGCCACTGGAGGCCACCAACTGGCCATTCAAGTTCAAGATGTATTACAAGGGAATCATTCTCATACTTGTAACCCAGTCGAAAGCATTGTACTTTACAATAGAATATACGAATGGATGCAAATAGGCATGGGTAGAGAAGAAACGCTTTTTAATGATACAAATATAGCCTAACCCACTGATATTACAAAAATCGAGGAAGATTTTTCTAACATGCCATTCAATCTTTACTAGAGTATAGGGATGGGCTAGAAACTAACTTGAATGGTTATAATCAAGACATTAACATCCCCAAATACACCACTAGCACCACCACTCATGTAGGTGCACCTAGCACTCCTACTAACCCACCATCTACCACACCACCATCACCTATGAGCATGAGGCAGGAGTGATGGCAACACATGCTCACGAGGACAATCTTGATGAAGCTCCTACCGATGACCTAGATAGAGAACAACAACCTCCTCAACTCTTTTACCATACATGTGAAGAAGGTGTTCCAAGACCACACTCCATCAAGGTGAAGCAAGACATGGAATTTTCAATCTAGAAAGGCAAGAAAGTGCCTTATCCAAAGTCCAATCCACCCCTTGAATTATAAGGGTTGACCCTCGGTATATGCCACTATCTTGTCATTGGTCCTGGAGGGTTTTTTAGCAACCATAAAGATAGGATCCTGGGTACCTATCTCCTAATCCACGATGTGCGACCCAATATAAAGAAGAAAATATGTATAATGTGAAATCCAATCTATTTTTTTATATCAACTGTGGACCAACACTCTAGAAAATGTTGCGGCTCTATTATCAACTTCAAAACCTCCATGGACACCACATGAGCACTTTTGAAGATATGCACGATGTTGGCTTCTAGAGGCCCCACTACATTTTTCACCGAGTCAAACATTCTTTGCTCACCCAAACCAAATTCATCACATTGTTCAAAGATGCAAAACTCCTTTGCAATGCCTAATTGATCCATGGGATCAAGAAGGGAGGCATGTTACCACTTTGATGGCAACAACATGTTTGGATATCAATTGTGAACTTATTGCGAAAGTATGCATGCATGACATATGAGTAGTGAGCCCAATTTGTTGTTCCTACTACTAGAACTATAGTTAGAAGAAATCTTGCGTCGAGATGGCTTGTGAAAGAATGAGATTTGGTTGTGAAAATATGGTTTCAACTAAGTGAGGGTTAGACCGTCCCTTCAAAAGGTCATGTGTGTAAAAGGCCAAAGATTGACTATGGTCTTCATTGTTATTCTTGCAATAGAAGTTGAGCAACAAGCTTCCGTCCTATCTTGCATTGTGTACTTCTTGTATTTCCTTCTTTCCATGTGTGCCATGTCTATGTTCCCTTCCCCATTCACCATGCTCATGATCTTGACCTTCTCTCCTTTTCTCCGCTCTCATTTGCATTCTTTTCTTCTAGATGCATAAGATGTATTGAAGAGTGTTGAAGACAACAATGAGACAGAGCACTCAAGAGGGTTGGGTGGAGGTGAGATCTCCATCAACATGAGTCTCAAGTCCCCTATGACATGTTGAATTCTGAAAGCTTAACATGTATAACAAGCTAGTTGATGTAGCATCAACTAGTACATAACAAGTGCAACAATCTGAAGAATCATTTGCCATAATTTTGTTAAAAAACATTTTCCTTTATAGAAGATTTAGGATTAACTGCAACTAGCACAATGGTTTTACAAGATAGTTAGCCATCATTTTGTTAGAATAAAGGATTAGTTGCAACCAGTGTAGTTGGTTGTACAAGCTAGCTAGTTTAGGATTAACTAGATTACAAGCACGGTGGTTTAAAATTTTTTTTGGCATCATTTTGTTGGAATAAATATTCCTTTGTACAAGGTCTAGGATTAAGTACAACTAATATGTTGGTTGTAAAAGCTAGCTCATTTAGGATTAAGTAGATAACAAGCACAATGGTCTAAAAATTTATTTGCCATCATTTTGTTGAAATAAATTTCCCTTTATACAAGCTCTAGGATTAATTTCAAAAAGCATGGTGGTTGTACAAGCTAGATAGTTTAGGATTAACTATATAGCAAGCATCATTTTGTTGGATTTTGTTTTTGGGGTACAAGCTGAGTTTTAAAAGCTAGCTGGTCTAGGATTAACTGCAACTAGCACAATGGTTGTATAAGCTAGCTATTTTAGGATTAAGCATAATAATTTAGGATTAACTATATAACGGTTTAGGATTAACTATAACTAGAGTACAACTAGCATGGTGGTTGTACAAGATAGCTAGTTAAGAAATTATTGCAACCAGCACAATGCTCATACAAGATAGTTGGTATAGGATTTATTGCACCCATCATACTAATTGAGTTTTCACAAAGAGAATACATCTTATTTTTATACAAGAGTAGTGGTATAAGCTAACTAGTCTAGGATTATCTACAACTAGCGTAGTAGTTTCTAGTCAAAAGACTTGTCTCACTCTTATACTACATTAAGAATACATTTTTCTTGTTGTAATATGTACTCATAAATAAGTATGTACTCAGTTGTACAAGCTAGCTTTCTTGTGTTCAGAAAAAGGTGGTTGTTTGAGAAGAGCTTGAAAAGTCCCATATGTTGTGCAAACTGTAAGGCATCAATGGTCTCATAGTCCCATCTATTTCTCCTTCGCACTTCATCCACTTTTACCTGATGGAACATTTTGCGCACACTAAATTGTTGCTAAGGATATATTTATTATATGTTGATTGTGCCCTTGTGGAGAAGTTAACCACAAGCAATGTTGTTGCATCATGGGCATTCTACAACCTATCTTGAATAGGGCATATTAATTAGTGTTTATAAAGAGCTTGCTTAATTATAACACCACCTCCATCATATTTCCCTTTTCCATGGCTAGACCAAAGAAATTCCACATTGTGTTTAGACCATTTGAGGATCTAAACCTTAAGATAGAGTAGCATCTAGGTGCTAATTTAAATTTAGAAGAAGCACAATCTGACCACAACCAATGTTGTTGTAGTGTTTCTTGTACATAGGGATTGTCTTTTCTAAACAATTCTTGAGGTGTCATGTGTTCCATATCATTCAAAATGTAGAAATGGTATGCGCATTGCACTTTCTTGAACTCATGTGAGTCAACAAGCAAACTGATATCAATCATAGAAGAATCAACTAGATGATAGAAGATGATATGCACTAAAATTGCTATTCGTTGTTGCACCAATGAGCACTTTGTATCTCATATTATACTTGAAATGACTAATTTCTAGTAAAACCTATCACATATAAAGTTGTATCCTTGAGAAAATCAGCAAGGCATGTGCTAAATTGATTGTGTTACCAGCTACCCATGAAATTGGAAGCATGTTTTTGGGATGGATTGAACCAAGTGATCTATAAAATCTTGTGTGGTCAAGTGGTCTTATATAGTAATAGACATCTCATTTTTTTAATCCTTTGGCATCAACCATTTCAAATCTCCACCATTTCACTGCATCGGGTTGTCTACCTCATTTCAAAACCATATTGCCTCTCCTTCACACCACCTTGTGGACATGTGTTATGAATGCATTCAATGTAGTGCCACTCAGACATGATGAAGGATCCAGGTGATATTCAAACTAGGCATTCACATTAGGGGAGAAATGGGGTCTCAAAAGGGCCTCCAATTAGTGTTTCCTAATTTCAAGGGATTAGAGAGGGATTTGAGGTGTACCGATGTGAGTTCTAGAAGGTGTGGGGCAATGGCATGCTAAGGTGTAGGGTGGGCAGGCCTACAGAGAGAGCCCCTATTGGTTGCTCCCCTTACACTAGGGACCACCCAAACCATCCCCCCCCCTCTTAACCCATGTTTGACCCTCCTACCAGGTGCACGTCCTCTCGACATGAGCCCAAATCTGCCTTCAATGGGATGGTAGGCCCTTGTGGCAAATTTTTCTTCTCCCCTCCATCTTTCTAGGGCCTCTGCCCCCTCCTCCATTTTTGAATTACCTCCCACACATTTGCCCTCTTACCCCTCTTCCTATGCTCCCTCCTACTCTGGCCTGCTTGCTGCAGCTCCTCTCTCTCTCTCTCTCTCTCTCCCCTCTCTCTATCATGTGCCTCTGTTGGTGCTACTCTATCCTTCTCCATCTCCATCTTTTGCTTACCTTCTCCCTCTTTTGTGCCTCTATTGGAGCTGCATTGCCCTGTGTAGGAGTCCCATTCTTGCTGTTGCAACTTTTGCAATCATAATGAGGAGCAAACGCAATGCCGTGACCTCTTGTGTCTTCCACAACACCAGAAATGCATTGGATGAGTGGATCCCTTGCACCTATAGCTTAAATGACTAGATAGAGATGAAAGGATTGGCTAAAGGTTCACATAAGCTTCCTAAGAGTAAGAGAGGTGAAATCTTGCAAGAGTGGAAGGGGCGCATCTTGAAGTTCAAGTTTGGGAAGAAAGGATAGCTCGCAAAAGTGCAACATGTTTACATGGGAAAAGATATGTGGCCTCCTCCATCATTCAATCAATCTAGGATACCATCACACTGTGAGCCTTTCTATCTGTGTACCTTTTTCACCTGGAAGTGTAATGAGTCCATTTGGAAATTTTGTGTTTTGTTTCTAAGAGCTCTTATTCATGGTGGTAGATGTTTTCCCTTCGGACTTCGAGGAGTGGGAAACAATTGAATCATTCATAGGCAAGTTCACTACAATTCATGAGGATTTAGGTAAGAAAATGCATGCAGGGGAGAAGTTGGCCTCCTTGTGAATGAAGAATGTGTAATGGTATAATGCAGCATACATCACTCCAACGACATCATCAAGCTATGGCCCTCTGCAAAACATTGCACCACCACAAATTCAAGACATGGATTGCAGTAATGTGGACTCGAGGACATTGCAATCATACAAGGACAAGATTGCAAAGGATGTGGGCATGGCCATGAAGTTTACATTTGGATCCAAATGGGCAAGGTTATATTGGTTTATGCCTCTGCACATTTTTGCTTCTTTGTTTCAGAATATACATATGCATAGAACAAAAACTACGTTGTCCTGCAAGCATGTAGATGAAAATGCTCTTGAAGATTTACTTAGGATGAATTTGGGAACCACCAAAATGTTGAGATATCAAGCTCTATCCCCGACATATCTCCTGGATGACTATCATTTATGTCACCGCCTATGTTAGTTGTACTCATGGTGTAGTTAGACTACCACGTATGTTTTTGGTTTGGGTTCACATATGAACCACGTATTCTAGGTTTTGACATATAGGGTATTTCCCTCTTCTATTGTATCGTTGTTGTGTGCAAAAGTGAAGAAAGGCTTCACCCTCCAACCTTGTGTCCTCTCTCTTTTGTGTGTTGTGAAGAAAGCTGAACTTGAGTCTCCTATCTCTCTCCCTTATTCTTTACATGGTATCAGAGCCTTGTTCGTGGTAAGGAGCTCAAGAAAGCTAGCCAAGTTTGTGGTGTCCTGGTAAGAGGACCAGTGTAGCTTTCCTATTTCGAGTTTGGGAGCAAATCTCTGCAGGTAGCACAGCCAGAAGTGCAGGAGTGCACTGCTTCAGATTGAGAGGCCCTTCGCGGTGCGGCGAGAGCGCAGTATATGCTGCGGGATAGGGCGACTTTATTTTTCTGATTTGAGGCCGTTTCGGGGCCCGTTTTGAAGGCGGAAGTTCTTCGCAGGCACTCAGAAAAAGGCCCTGTTTTTGCTGTGCGACCACCGCGCGGCTAGTCGGTGGAAAGGTGCCATAGAAATTGCATCGTATGCCTATGTGCAGAGATATTGGGAGTTGCAGATTCATGCCTGTTGCCTGTTGATGCAAAATCGTCACGAGGAAGTGACTGTGTGGTGAAATACCACTTTCGTCAGTGTTGCAGATCTGCCCCTGTGAGGCTCTTTGCAGAAGTTTTGCTATTTGCCCTTCTGAGGCATTTGCTGTGTTTACAAGTTGCTGTTGCAATTCGTGATTTGTAAAATGTCTGAGAATCTGTCTACCATTGTCAGTGAGAAGCTTGACAAGAACAACTTCCAAGCATGGAAGTTCAGGATGACAAACTTCTTTATGGGAAAGGGAGTTTGGGATTACATCAGTGGTGAAACTGCAGAACCAGTTTTGGGTGCTGCTCCCACTCCTGCTGAATTGAAGGCCTTTAAAGAATGGCATGAAAAAGCCAGAAAATGCCTGTATTGGCTGTCCGTTAGCATTTCAGATTCTATGATTGTGCATATACAGGATCTAGAGACGCCTAAGGAGGCATGGGATACATTGGTGAAGCTGTATAGCACAAATACCAAAGCACGAAAGATGCAGCTAAAGCAGGAGTTGCACAATGTGCAAAGGAAAAATCTGAATATAAATGAGTATTCCTTGAAGGTGAAAGGCCTTGCAGATTCTCTTGCCTCCATTGGAGCACCTGTTGATGATGAGGACTTAGTGTCCGTGACCTTGAATGGTCTTGGGAAAGATTATGCACAATTTCGGACATCCATTGGAGTCCGTGAAACATTTCCTGATTTTCAGGAACTTATTGCTCTCTTGCTGAGTGAAGAGCAAAGGAATGGTGGTTCAGCCACCTCAACTTCTCAAGAGACTGCTTTCTACTCGAATACAGGTAGAGGCAGAGGTAGAGGAAGAGGCCGTTCTGGTGGCCGTGTAGGAAATCAGAACCAACAGCAACAACAGGAAAACCAGTCCTATGGAGGAGGACGTGGTAGTTCTAGAGGCAGGGGGAGCCAAAGAGGCCGTGGTTCATGGCAAAGGAACCAGCAAGTAAATAGCAGCATAGAATGCTATTATTGTGGAAAGCCTGGACACAAGGAGAATACATGCTATAAAAAGCAGAATGACATCAAAAGTGGAAAGTTGCAGCAAAGCAACTATGCATCATCAAGTGGGCATGGTGACGACAGAAATGAGCACCTTTTTGTGATGCAGCATATGGTTAACTCCATGTCAGGAGATGCTGCAGCTTGCAATGATGTTTGGTATGTTGATTCAGGTGCCTCTAACCACATGACCAGTCATGGTGAGTGGTTTCATGATGTCAGAAATTTGGATAAGCCAGGTTATGTTGAAACAGGTGATGATACTGCGCACCCAATTACGCAGGTTGGTAAAGTGCCATTGGCTATGCAGGATGGCAAAACAAAGTACTTGGCAGATGTACTTCATGTTCCAAAAATCACTAAGAACCTGGTTTCAGTTGGCCAGATGGTTGAGCAAGGTCTGCAGGTTAGATTTAATCCTGATGGATGCTTTGTTGAGGACTTGAAAAATAAATGCCGCTTGGTTGCGAAAGGCAACAAAAATGGAAGAATGTTCACCTTGGATGTTGATATGCCTGAGGTGAAAGCTGCTATGTTTGCGCATGGGAGAGGTGTCATTGCAGATATTGAGATATGGCACAAGCGCATTGGGCACGTGAATATACAAAGGCTGAAATCTATGCAAACAAAAAACATTGTTGCAGGTTTGCCTAAATTCAGAGTTGAGGGAATGCAAAAGGTATGTGGAGCATGCCAAATGGGTAAGCAGGCCAGACATGCATTTTCCAAAAATGCTAAGGTGAGCAGAAGACCTTTGGAAGTGATCCATTCAGATGTTTGGACAACCAAAGCTGCTTCTATTGGTGGATGCCATTATTATGTGACGTTTATTGATGACTACACTAGGAAGGTGTGGATTTATTTTATGAAGCACAAAAGTGAAGTGTTCAGCCATTTCAAGGCTTTTAAGGCCATGGTTGAAAAAGAGAAAGGTGTGCATATTAAAGTGCTAAGATCTGATGGAGGGGGAGAGTACTTTTCAGAAGAATTTTGTGAATATCTGAAAGAACAGGGAATTCAAAGGAAGTACTCATGCAGGTCTACCCCTCAACAGAATGGGGTTGCAGAAAGGAAGAACAGGCATATTGCAGAAGTAGGACGGGCGATCCTAAATGAGAAAAACATGCCTGATTATTTTTGGGCTGAAGCAGTAGCAACTGCTGTTTATATTATGAACAGAACCCCCACTGCAGCTGTCCATGGCATGACGCCTGAAGAAATGTATACAGGCCAAAAACCAGATATTTCTCACTTGAAGGTATTTGGTTGCATAGCTTATGTTCATGTTCCTGATGAGAAGAGAACAAAGCTGGATCCAAAGGCAGAAAAATGCATCTTTATTGGATATGCTCAGCACCAGAAAGGGTATCGCTGTTATAACCCTTCCACCCGCAAAATGCAAGTGAGCAGAGATGTTGTTTTTGATGAAATGAGCAGCTGGTATGCACCAACTGTTATGGTAGGAGATGCAGATGCAGGAAATGGGAATGCTGCAATAAATGCAGAGCAGCAATCTCAAGCCTTGAGTGGACCCAGAGAGTCCTCTACTAGTGGATCTAATGCATGGACAGGGAGATTGAGATCTAGTGAATCGTCACATGGCAGTCCTGATAGTGTTGTGCAGGTATCACATAAGGGAAAAGAAAAAGTGGACCATGCTCCAGTGTTTGATGTGTCTACTGGTAGCTCTCATGTTGATGGAGAGTCAAGTGGCTCTGAAATGAGCCTTGATGAGGAACTTGGGATTCCTTCTGTTGTTACACCTGGTGCAAGGAAAAGCAGGCATGATTTAAAGACTCCTGCAACTGATCCAGTTGTACGGAGGTCCACTCGTATTAAGTATCCAGTTGACAGGCTGAGATATGATGGGTATACAACACATCACTATGCTTATATGGTCAAGGTTCTAGAGGAGCCAGAGCCCACATGTTTTGAGGATGCAGCAGGGCATAAAAATTGGGAAGCAGCTATGGATGAAGAGATGGCTGCCTTGGATGCAAACCACACTTGGGATTTGATGCCTTTGCCTCATGATAAGAAGGCTATTGGCTGCAAGTGGGTTTACAAAGTAAAGCACAATGCTGATGGGTCTGTTAGCAGGTACAAGGCAAGATTGGTTGCCAAAGGTTTTGCACAGACATATGGAATTGACTATGAGGAAACTTTCAGCCCAGTTGCAAGGATGGCAACCGTGAGAGCAGTAATTGCTATGGCTGCTGCAAAGGGATGGTCTTTGCATCAGATGGATGTGAAAAATGCCTTCTTGCATGGTGACTTGCAGGAAGAGGTTTATATGATGCAGCCAGAAGGTTATGAGGATAAAGCACACCTCGATTTTGTATGCAGGTTGCGCAAAGCCTTGTATGGCTTAAAACAGGCGCCGAGGGCATGGTCAGACAAGATAGGGCAATATCTTGTCACTATTGGATTTCAGATTTCCAATTCAGATTTTTCACTTTATGTGAAAAGGACAAACAGAGGGATTGTGCTTATAGTCATCTATGTTGATGACTTGATTATTACAGGTGATAGTGATGCAGACATTAATGAAGTGAAGCTGCTGTTGAAGCAGAAATTTGAGATGAAGGATTTGGGAGAGCTGCGTTACTTCTTGGGCATTGAGGTTATTAGATCCCCGAGTGGGATATGGCTGTTGCAAAGGCAATACGGTTTGGACATGCTGTCCAAATATGGGATGACAGGCTGTAAGCCTATCTCTGTTCCATTGGAGCAGAATGTGAAGCTCAATGTAGAGTCAGGTGAGCTTCTTGAAGATATTACTATGTACAGGCGCATAGTAGGTAGCTTGATTTACATGACTATAACCCGACCAAACTTGAGCTATGCTGTGGGGCTGGTGAGTCAGTTTATGCAGGCACCGAGGAAGCCACATTTGGATGCGGCTAGGCGCATACTGCGGTATGTGAAGTCCACATTGCATTATGGACTGTTTTATGAAGCTGGGTGTGCATTACAGGTACATGGATACACAAATGCTGACTGGGCTGGTAGTGTCTCAGACAGGAGATCTACTAGTGGTTTTATGTTTTCCCTTGGGAGTGGTGCCATCAGTTGGAGCAGCAAGAAGCAGCCAACAGTTGCCTTGTCGAGCACAGAGGCTGAGTACAGGGGTGCAGCAATGGCTGCATGTGAGGTAGCTTGGTTACGGAAGCTACTTGCAGATATGGGACAGTCAGTTCATGCAGCAGTTGTCATTCATTGTGACAACATTAGCAGCATCATGCTTGCTAATAACCCAGTTTATCATGCTAGAACGAAGCACATTGAGGTGCATTATCACTTTGTGAGAGAGAAGGTTCTAGCTGGTGAGATTGATCTTGTCTATGTCAGCACTGAGGAGCAGGTGGCTGATATCTTTACGAAGGCATTGGGTACCGAGAAGCTTCGCAGATTTAGGAGCTTGCTTGGTGTACGTGAGATGGATTTGAGCTTGAGGGGGAGTGTTGAGATACTAAGCTCTATCCCCGACATATCTCCTGGATGACTATCATTTATGTCACCGCCTATGTTAGTTGTACTCGTGGTGTAGTTAGACTACCACGTATGTTTTTGGTTTGGGTTCACATATGAACCACGTATTCTAGGTTTTGACATATAGGGTATTTCCCTCTTCTATTGTATCGTTGTTGTGTGCAAAAGTGAAGAAAGGCTTCACCCTCCAACCTTGTGTCCTCTCTCTTTTGTGTGTTGTGAAGAAAGCTGAACTTGAGTCTCCTATCTCTCTCCCTTATTCTTTACACAAAAGTGTGATGTGTTTCAATGTCACACATGTAAAGACAATGTGGTTATTAGATACCATTTGTCACACCAAATGTTGTATTTAGCTTTTCAGTAGAGGCGCTGGAAAAAAACAAATTGCCGGTGGCTTCCCTTAGACTCTAATGATGAAGGCAATACGGGGGTAAGTTTGTCTATTGATGTTGAAGAGGGAGATGTCAAGAATGTGAATGTCACATCACAATGGACTCTAAGGGATGTGCGAGAACACCTATTGGTCATGGAGGATGGCATGCTAGAGTCCTTCTACTTTACCTTAAATGTTGGTAAGATTAGCCGCCATTTGGAGAAGTGCATGCATAGAGCGAATTTCATTCCTCTTGCAACTTTGAACATTGCTAACAATGTGTTTTACTAGTGCAACATTTAATTTTATATCAAATCCTAGTTATTTATCAAATCCTAGTTATTTCTTCAAAAGATGATGGTCAATTAAATTAAAATCTTATTTCTTTCAATGTTTTCTCCTTTCAATTCATGGTAATTTTTTTTCAAAAAATTTGGGGATTTTATGATCAATTTTAATTTTCAGGGTTTTCATATATATTAAGGGGTAAGAGACCTTTTTACATTACATTCTCACTTTCACGTTTAGAGAGCCATAGAAACTCCCACCCTCAAAGGTTACTCCCTCCATCAGTTGCTATTTGCCATGGATTCAGCTAGAACTGCGTTCCATGATTTCATCTCGCGAACTGCATTTGCAGCTTGTGAGGAAGAGCTATTTTTAGTGTTTGATAGGACTTTAGATGTCCCATGCACATATATGCAAGCCAAGCATGACTTCTCATATCTCATCCTCTACATGCAAGAGAATTTCACAAATTTTGCTTATACACTTGACCACTCTTCAAAGAGATGGGTTCCCATAGATTACATAAAGTATCTATTCCTAGAGGAACCAAAGTTTGTAAAGCGCTTGGCCTGCCTTTGTGATAATCTTATAGAGGACGATCGAAGTAAAAGACATCCTAGAAGCGGTGATCATGGGAATTACAGGTACTAAATTCCTTTCATGGGAGATGACATTCATCTTCCTTCTCCAATAAGAAATTTAGAGGAAGGTGGCACCCCTCTAGTAGAACTATTGATCTGTCATCCCTAGACTAGACGTGGACATGTACATGAAAGAGAGTTTTGACCACGCAAGAGAGGAGATGGAAGTAGCTCAAGCATTGAGCCTACTTCAAGAGCCCTCAGTTGAGCAAGAATCTGCATCAGAGACTACTGACCCAGAATCAGACTTATGATCCTTGTCCCCCCATCATCGATGGAGAAGAGTACATATTCCTCCATGACATAGAGGTTCTTTTTGGACTATGAGAGGATAAGGCACTTGGAGTCCTATCTAGGTTCTATGTTGACACAAGTGTCAAACATCCCAGGTTTCAAGTTCCGAAGACTAGACAGTGGAAGAGGTTCTCTTGATGATGCTAGTTTTAATGAGGGATGCAGACATGTCCGTATATGATGCACAACCCTCTCATGCAAAAGCTTCCACCTCCAACACAGGTTAGGAGAAAGCGTCCACCTCCCAAATGGAACATCACACAACACTTGGTACCATCAAAATTGCAAATGAGGAAGGGATAGAATCCAAAGATGATGTAGTGGTAAGTTCGAACAATATTTTTTATTTGGATGTTTTTTTGGTATAATTTGTTTTGTTGATCTTCTAATGTTTGTTGAATTGTCGTAGGACGCGTTTGAGCTTGATGAATTCTCATCTCAATGGGGTAATGTTCACAGTGCATTTGGGCGAGATCATTATTTGGCCTATCACCTTGGCAAAGTCATAGAGCACCTCGTGGTCTTCCACAACAAATTTTCTCCTCGAGTCCTTCAGAGCTGCTGAAGTGCGAGGCATTGTCACGCGCTATCAGATACTCCAACATTACTCATAATGCTAACAAAGTGATTTTGGTACACCACCTAGCTAATATCAATGCTTTTGGTTCGAACATTCATGGCAGGGCATTGACGGCAACAACTATGTCTTTGGCAGCAGGAGAGGAGGATGTTAGTGCTATTGCGGCTAGGTTTATATCTAGGAGTCCACTAGGGGATTCAAAGACCCCTATTCTCAATATACTAGAGCTAGCCAAGAAGAAAGATAGCCTCTGAGACCTTTTGTATATATAAACATATATTTCAATGGATACATGACTACATGTCTTTATTATTTGTTTGAAGTCATCGTTGCTCGTCGTCATGAATTCATAAAATTTATTCCATTGTATTTTGTTTAAGTCATTGATGATATATTTTCTTCATCCTTTTAATTGTGTTAATTTAATGCATTTCTAGCCAATTTAGTATGATTTTCACCAATTCTAGGTATCAAAAGTTCATTTCTATCAAATCCTGGAGGAATTTCACTGTGGCATAGAAGGGAAAAGTGTCTGGGAGGTCGCCAGGATCCTAGAATTCCTAAAACTTGACACGGTGTGAATTTGGGCATTCTGGACTTGTCATGCCATGGCGGGTTTTAGGAATTCTAGGCTCTTGGCAACATCCCAAACACTTTCCCCTTCTGCACCACAGTGAAAATACTCCAGGATTTGACAGAATTTAAAAGTTACATTAAAATGAACAGTAATTTCAGTCATAAACATGGAGAATTCACAACAATGATGCGGATATATTTTATTAAAAAAGATTGGCCCTTGGCCTTAGATACAAGATAGTGCCTTCAAGGGAAGGGGGTAGTCGAAGTAATCTAGGGCTTTAGGCTTGGGTCACTCCATAGCTGCTTCGCCAAAGCCATGTCCTTGTCCATGACCATCACGTGCTTTGCGTGGATGGCACACAAGTTGGCATCCTCAAAGAGAGTAGTGGTCACTTGCTCTGTAGCCTCCTGGAGCACCCCCATAGCTCCTATGCTGAATCACACATCGTCCTTGTACCCTTGTGCTATCTCCCGTATCACACGTTGGAAGGGAGCACGCGGGATCAGGTTGTCGATGGTCTTCTACATCTGTCTGATCTCCCTTAGGGCTCGTGCTCCTAGCTTTGCTTTGTATGGCTTCCTAACTCTTGGTGGAGGCTTTACAAGTACCCGAACATGGTTCCATGACCTTTTATCCCCTTGAATTTCTTGTGTTGTTCTTCTCTACATTGATCCTCCTCTGAATCCCCCTCTCGTGGATGTCTTGAGCATTGTCCTTCTTTGGGATGGGGCTTCCTCGGTGTCTGCTTTACCCTCTTTATGGGCATAGGTACCATTTCCACGATGGGATCTATCATCAGGAGAGGGAAGATTGTGTTATTTCTAGCAGTCTGTTGGCCCTTATTCGGAAGCCTCTTTATATCAAGGAGGTTATCGAATACATTTTTCTTATGCAGGGGAGTCCTCTCATGGGGAGGGGAGGCTAAGGGGAAGAGAGGTTCTCAAATACATTTTACTTGATCAAGGGAGTGCTCAAATGGGGAGGGGAAGGGTGAGGGGAAGGGTGAGGGGAAGGCTAAGGGGAAGGCTGAGGGGAAGGCTCATGCTCTTGGGACTTGGGAGTGGGCTCACGAGATTGGGGAGCGGGTTCACAGGACTTGGAAGGAGGAGAAGGCTCACGAGATTGGGGAGTGGGCTCACGGGACTTGGGGGAGGGCTCACGAGAGTCGGGAGAGGGCTCACGAGATTTGGGGGAGGGCTAATGAGAGATTGATGAGGTGCCACCGGACCCAGATAGGTTCATATGTGTAGATGCCTTGGAGGTAGCAAAGTTAGAGGAGGAAGGGTGGAGGTAGTGTTCTTCACTTGTGCCATTGAATAATGAGAGTTAGGATTTTTAAAAACGTTTTATATAGGCCCATCATCTTTTGACACCCCTTTTAATTACGTTTATGGTTTCTCGTGCCCCCCACCCCTGCCCTAACCCCTCCACCCCCCCCACCCTTGTTGCCCTCCCCTCCCATTGTCCTCCCCCGTACTTGCCCTGCCCACACCCGTCGCCCTCCCCCATACCCCCCCTCCCACCCTCCCCCCACCCTTGTTACCACTCCACCCCTCCCCTTGCCCCACCCCACGTGCCTCCCTGCTCTTCCCCCTCCTTCACGATGTCCCCACCTTCCCCAACATCATTACCTCACACAAACCTGAGACTCCAAGACTGAGTACAAAAATTGTGGTCAAAATAAGAAAGATATTCAAGAGTGAGTACACAAATTGTGGTCAAAATAGGCAATATATTTATTTCATACTTGTCTACAATTACACCATAGCTTCTATTGCTAATTGAACCCATTTGCTCCCTTCTCTAACTCTAGCTTGCAACCAATGTGTGACTCCTTGACTCCCTATGGATGCTTTCCAAGAACTATGCCTTCTATTCTTTGATACAATTTGAACTGCTTTTGCAAGTTCTGATGCCTTTGCCTTTTTAGACTTCAAAGTCCTTCATAGTAAACATCTAAGAAACCAGTCGAACATCTCATGCAATGCATTGCTACTAGTGACATCACCTTGAGTTCTTGAAGTAGGTTGCCTTGGCTCTATAGTGCGACGTCTCCATGCCTTGTGTATTCCAAATGGATAAAGGGCCCCAATTTTGTACAAACCATGGTTCGTGTGCATAGAGAATATGTTGCAAACATGATTAGAATCATTTCAGCAACAAAAAATGTTTATAAAGCAAGTGCTAAATATTACGATGGTGCCAAGATTACCATGTAATGCATAGTGTGCAACTCCCCCCATGCTTTCACCATTAATTGCATAAACTCTTTCACAGCCATCCTGAACCTTTCATAATACATCTCATCGATTTGAACCTGGTGAAGCAATTTTATCAATGCATCTACCTTTGTCCATACTTTAGCTCTCAAAGCTGCTACTTGAGGATGAGAAGCCTTATTGTTCATGCATTCACACAATGCTTTCTAGTATTCCCAACCCAAACTACTTTGACACAATGTATGTTTTTCTTTGTTGAAATCGTGGTTCGATAGGAATTTCCTTGCCTTCTCTCCACTCATATACACTTTTGCAGGAAGCTTTTGTGTTGCCCGAGACATTTTCTTATCCTCCTTAAGTTTGGCATATCCTCCATGGAATCCCATCTCTAATAGCAACTTCTCAGCTTTTGCAAGGCACCATGCGAATACTTCTTGTGGAATTAAATTCCAAGCATAAACAAGATGGAAATACAACAACTTATCAAGTATGCACAGTTTTGCATGTAAAATACATATGTGTACTCTCTCAAGTGGGATGGGCGAGATGGGATCCCACTTTGGATCCTTCTTGTCACGATTAGGAGCTTGCATTTGGCTGCAAGATAGAATGCCATTCTCCCATTGTAAGCCAGCCTTTTGCTTACGTTGCAAACACATGCAATAAAGGCACGTGTTCATTGCATTTGCCCCTGTATCACAACCATGCAAGCACTTGAGGGTTTTCAAATCACCAGTAAGATTCCATTCAACTCAAAATGTTTCATGGCCATCGACTGTCAATGTTTTCCCTTCCTCTTGTCTTCGGATCGTTGATGGGATTCCCATTCTATCTAGAACCCACTTCAATGTCTCATGGCACTCTTTCGGAGTCTCAAATGCTGCAAGCCACCATATATGTTTCTCTGATTGCACTAAAAAATCTTGCTCTACTTACTCATTCCCTTGAACAAAGGCTAAGGCTTTATTCATAATGCAAATGCTCACTCTCTCTAACTTGTGTTCTTTCACCAATTGAGCTTCATTTATTTTGATGACAAATATGAGCTTTCCATTGCAATCTGTACAACAAAAGAGAGAAATCATTAGGATAAACATGATATAGGAAATGGACTAAGTAAAGTGCAATGCTATAATGGATTTCCTCTTACCATCTTCTCTCCCTGGGGCACCAACTCCCTTTAGTAAGAAAACTTATCAAAATCTTGAGTATGAGATTAATTTAACAATATGCCATGAGTAAAAATTATTCAAATTAAAAGAGCTTCAAATATGTCCTTACATCTTGAAATTCGGGTAACACATGAAAAAGTTACATTAATGTGAAAGGAGATGGATTTTCACATTTTAGTGTATTTTTTGTTTTACCCCCCCTCATTTAAAAGACCCCCCCTTGGACCTCACATATTATGAAAAATATGTACAAATCTTAAAATCTTATATATTTTTCAAGGTATATACCTTATATTTTGTGGGAATGAAATTTTCATATTTTCCCCTTCAATATTTGAATTTTTAAAGGAAAATCCATACATATTATATGTGGACCTTGTCCCCCCATACCCTAGATTTTGGAGGAGGGTAGTAACATATTACATATTGAGTTGGTGCCCTAGGCTTCTCTAATGCCATAGAATTTGACCATTGCTTGTTGCAGTTTCTCAACATCTAAGTAGACATTGTTGAAAGCATTCATCTTAAAGGTTTGCAATCCATATTTCTTTTTACTCTTCCAAGTCATTGTGCCCCTTATGCAATGGTACCCTCCAACCATTTCTCTTGCATGTTGGTTTCTTTCTCGCTGTGCATGTCTCACAGACCAAGGTGTGGGTAGGGGCAATGTAGACTCCTTATACTTTGCCAAAATAGCATACTTGAAAATTGTGAAAACAGATGTGTAAGCTTCATGACTTACACCGACAGTATTACAAGCTGCAAGCATCTCCTTTGCATCCACAATATCCTTGAAGTCCTTCATCACCTCTTTAGCAACTTGCACACATAGGCGCTTGTGTCAAGCCCCTTAGTATCCCAATAACATCGCTTGACTTCAATAAACTAGCTAGAGCATATGAACATTCAATATCATCCCCGTCCATTCTTCCCATCACATCTTCCATGAAGTTCCTAAAGCAAAGCACAAAAAAAACTTAGTCACAAACAGTGTAGCACAAAAGAGTGTAACTTCATTGGAACATTTGATAACCAACCTTGTAGATTCTTCTATTTCTAGCACCACCAGTGGGTGCCAATGCATCCATGTTATGTAAGTACCTTCTTTTCCTATCCTTCAATCCCAAATGTGTTTCTTTCATCTTTTGCACTCGTTCTTCTACCTTCTCTCGTTCCTTCTCTATGGCTCGTCGAACTTGATCGTATATAGATCTTTCCAAGCCTTTTTTTGACTTAGCTAGCTTATAGAGTGACTTTTCTAATTTATGTCACTCCAAGTCCAATGCTTTGGCTTTACCATGAAGATCCTAGCTCTTCCTTTGAAGATCCTGCATAGAGTTATACATTGCAATAATGGTGCTATTCCTAAATGTGCTAGCATCTCTGCTTGGGCTCTGTGCATCTCGCTTGCTTGCATAGCCATTGACTGAGCATTGTTTAATTGATTGTAATAACCAAGCAACCTCGCATGTCCATTTCGAACAAACCAAACTAGCTCATGCATTGTATGGAAAGGAGGGCTCTTTTTGTTGGCATGATCTAAAGGATACAAGGATCCTTCTACCCAAAGGTTGAGATTCTTCTTTCCTTGCAAACAAAGACTGTGGATTTTAGAAGATCCCCTCAATCCCAAACTATGTGTGCTTGCATATTCAGCCAGCAACTCTAAGTGAATCTGGTACTTGTTGGAGACGTCCTCCAATGGTGCCATGAGTAAAGGAGTGTAGAGAAGGAGAAGGTGTGGAGAAGTAGGCTTGAAGGAGAAGCACATAGGAAGAGGGAGGACGAGGAGGAGGAGGGATGGGGGAGGGAGGACCAGCAATTGAAGAGGAGGGAAGGGGGGCGAACCAATAGGTGTGTAGGGTGAGGAGAAGTAGGCATGCAGGAGGAGGGAGGGAGGAGGGAGGAGCAGGAGGGAGGGGGGAGGAGGAGCAGGCATGGAGGAGGAGGGTGGGGGAGGGGAGGGGGAACATGCATGGAGGAGGGAGGGATGGGGAGGGGAGGAGGAGTAGGCATGGAGGAGGGAGGGAGGGAGGGGGAGGAGGAGGAAGGGGGAGGAGGGAGTGAGGAGGGGGGAGGGGGAGGAGGGGGGAGGGGGAGGAGGGGGGAGGGGGAGGAGGAGGGAGGGGGAGGAGGGAGTGAGGAGAGGGAGGGAAGAAGGGGGAGGGGGGGGGGGAGGGAGGGAGGGAGGAGAGAGAAGGAGGGAGGGAATTCAAAATTTGAATTTTCAATTTTGAATTTGCTAGTTCCCACCTAGGAGTAAGCATTGTGTAAGAGGTGGGGTCACTTTTGGGCTTAACCCACTAGGTGAGGGGGGGTTAGGACTTTTTGGGACCTACCTTGGTCCTTTCATTAGGACTAATCCATTTCTTAATCCATTCCTTATGAGTCCCTTTTGAGACCCCATTCCTCCCCTATTGCTTGTGAGACATGGGCATCTATCTCCATGAAGCAATGCTCTAGCATGACCACATCTCAAGTTATTCAATGCTAGCTAGATTAGGTCAAAGAAGCACACATTCTTGTATTTGATCTTCTTGACACAATACTAGGGCCATAAGGCTCAAAGCTCTAGGCTAGTTTAGGGCAATCACAATAACTCCAAGCCAGCCCAATGATAAATTGCAATGTAAATTATAACAAAACATAGTACATGAAAATTATCACAATTCCAACCACTATCCTAGTTTATGACAATCACTTGGAGGGTTCCTAAAAAATAACTCCAAGCTACCCAATGATAAAGTACGATGTAAATTATAACAAAATATAGTACATGAAAATTATCACAATTCCAACCACTATCCTAGTTTATGACAATCACTAGGATGGTTCCTAAACAATAGCTTATTGATAAAAGTAGGTTTAGGAATTACTAACCTGCATTGTGTTAAGCATGTGTATGATGTGCTCATTGAACTGCTTGCATCCGATTCACTTTTTGCAAATGTCCTTACTTGGAGAAAGTCTCATGTTATAGTGCCATAAAAATGTCACTATAGCTATGAATTCCTCACTTAGGGGTCTCTTCTCTCTTTTTTTTGTTCCGTTGATGTCCACTAGCTTCTCACATCGGCCATGGGCTGCATCACTTCCCCTCTATGCTATTTGTTTCCTCACATATGCAACATGCTCCTTGTGTCTTGACCAGCCTTTTGAGTGTTCCTATCTTGTAGCCTCTATGTGGTTCTCTTGCAAGCATGAAAAACTAGATCTTGCCATATGCATTATGACATGGTGGCAATCAGTGAAGACCGGTTATCTTGTGAAGCAAGCAAGTACCAGAAGACAATGCGCTTTAACTTACCCAAATAAATGAGTGAGGGAACACATAACAAATGAAAGAGTGCATTGGGAAGGTCAAGTGTGATTATTAAAAATACTTCCATCAACTTTTTGGGGAGTTTTTGCAAAGCAAAAATTAATTTTCATAAAATTAAGGATATATTTGGGCACATTATGCTATTGCCATTGTTTTGACTACAAACATGACTATATTTGGACATTCCTAATGAAAGTTATGACTATAGTTGTGGTTGTCCACAAGTGTGTGGTCTGAGACCAGCCTTCTCTAGAGCCTAAGAATCTCATAGATTTCTATGAGTTTGAAAAAATATCACAACAGAAAGATCGTAAGAAAACATCCCTAGAGAAGGTCATCTTACACTACATTGCATAATTTGTAGGATGACACAAGGCCTTTTGTAAGAAGCATACGATTGGTTATATTTTCCAGGATGAGAGCCTTACATTTTTGAAAGCCCAAATGGGAGATGTGAAATTGTGTTTTGCCTCCTTTGGCAATACACATTAGCAACTTGTATATCCCGATGGCCCCCAATGGCCTCTAAGCAAGTGCTATGAAACTCAAAATATCTCAAAAAACAAATAGGCCAAATGGAATGCTAGCATCTTTAATTTTGTGGATTATGAAATGCAATGAACTTTGACATGCTCATGAGCCTTATCGTAAGGACGTGCATGGAAAAAGAACCAATGCAAAATTATAGATAGTGTTAGATTTATTCAAAGATATTTGCACATGTGTCAATTGAATATTTTCTAATTCATCCAATGAAGATATGAATATCACCAAAGATGAATGTTTTAAGACCACCATGCACTAGTCCCATAAATGTGGAGTCCATTTTTCCAATCCTTTTTAGTTTTCAATAAAATAAGAAAAAGTTGTGGAGCATGCCCACCACGGATGAGTATCCATAATTTTAGAACAATATTGGAGGTCCCTGAAGCCATACCAAATGTTCTCAATTAGGTGTGTCCTTTGTTGAGGGGAAGCTCAAGTAGTGTACTTCTAAATTAATACTTTGTTAAATGTATGCATAGAGTAAATTTTTTATGTTTTTGAATAAATTGTTATATCTTATATACTTGAGGATAAATGATTGACATGCAACATAGCACTTACAATGATTTGACAATGTCATTCAAGATTGTAATTATATAATTGTGGTTTTATATTCAATTTCGGAATGTGTACTACTAAGTGCATACCAAAATTTTCAAATTTCATTAAGCAACACAAATTGTAATTACATAATTGTGTGGTCTCATATTCCATTTCGGAATGTGTACTACTAAGTGCATACCAAAAATTTCAACTTTCATTAAGAAACACAAAAGTTATGGGGAAAGCAAGTTACCTATATACAAAAAATGCCCTAAACCTCACAAAAGTGCACTCTTGCACTTTCCAGCTATGCTACCTGTAGAGATTTGCTCCCAAACTCGAAAAAAAAGGAAAGCAACACTGATCCTCTTACTAGGACACCGCAAACTTGGTTTGCTTTCTTGAGCTCCTTACCACCAACCAAGCTTTGATACCATGTGAAGAGAGTGGAAGAGAAGGAAAGAGTCTCACTTACAACTTTCTCACATACACAATAGGGGAATATACACAAAGGTGGATGCTGAAAATAGTTTTCCTCTTCTTAGTTGTGAAAGCCAAAAGAACTCTGAGTACAAAAGAATAGGTGAACCCTATATGTGGGTCTTAAACCAAACTCAGCTAACTAGGGTTGCATACTAATTGAGCCACTAACCAGAGTACATAAAGATAGCTGTCATCTAGCTATTATTCATGGGCGGTGTACCAACTGCATCTGTAGCTAACAAGTCGATGGCATAAATGCACAATGGTCACCCTAGCATATCACGAGTGGAGCTTAATATCTCAACATGCTCATCACTGGCCCCAATGAGGATGAAACTATTGGAGTGAAGGTTGTCATCTCCCCATCCATGACACTTCATAGGGTTTCATAGGTTTTGCCTATTTATAGGCTCCCCCCTAGGTTCTTCTTGGATTTTTTACTTGTGTTGAGGATCATGTAAATTTCACCATACCTCTAAGGCATGAGGGAAAAACCTTAACCCTAACCCTAAGAGGTTCACAAGTATATCTTCATGTTCATGTTCAATACAACTTAGTGTACAAGTAGTTATATCATGTGCACTCCTCTCTCTCTCCCTCTCTCACTTTCTATATCATGGTATTAGAGCCGATGGTGCTCCCACTTTCTTCATGAGTGTCAAGCCCTCCTTTTGTGAGGCATCTTCCATTCAGAGAAAGTCAAGCCCTTGCTTCATCAATTCATGCAAGACATTACTCCATTAAGGCACAAGCCCTCTCCATGAGGCACCTTCATCAAGCTCTTCTTGTAGAGCTCTTCTCCATCTCTAAGACAGCTCATCATTTTGACCTATGGAGAGTGTGATATGGTCATTTTTGTGTTGAGGATCTTTCAATGAGAAACATAGACTGCGTTCTCTCTTTCTTGAGTGATAAAGGGTTTTTCTTTGAGACAAATGTTGCTCCTCCTCCCTTTGGGCTTATTCCCTTGTGACTAGTTTATCTCCTTAACAGAGAGAGGAATTCTACTTGGTGTTGGTGAGCCTTCAAGATTCTACAACTATAATTGACCAAGTTTAGAGGGCCCTCGGGCTATCACATTACAACTACTACTTTGTCTATAGCAAAGGGAGGATCAAAAGCTACCTCTCAGGCCTTAGCAGCAATGGCCTTTAACAACATAGCCAACAATTATTTGCATCATGTACTACTTGCAATAGGGATGCCAACAGCTAATAAGGAGTCCTCTAGACTAAGGGCTCACATGTAAGGCTAATTGACTACAAGTGCACCATACAGCGCTATAGGCTACTCTTCCACGGTCTCCACTCAAACTCCCCAGTCATCTCCATTGACCAAAGTCTCCACCAAAAAAAGAACACATCGAGCTCCTCCAAGACCACCATGCACTTGCAACCATAAATGATGGCCTATAATCCAACAGTGGCTTCAACCACTATTATCTAGAAAAGAAATCAACGCATGAGGCTAGATGCTAAGCATGACGATGCTCGAGGGCCATGCAGGAGACGGAACGTGAGGGGAGAAGCATTAACATGGGTGGGAAAAAGGGATTAATAGGGGTGGGAATGAAGAGGGGGACTATGGCACAAGGTAGAAGGGAGAGGGGGAAGAGGAGCATGTACATGATGGGAGGGGGAATGTAGAGATGGAGACATCAAGGGAAGAGAGTCATGCTTTATTTGAAAATGAAGGATGGGGGAAATCAAAGTACTAGAGCTAGGTGGCTTTACAAGAATGAGTGTGTCCCATCAAGGAATAGCCCCCTCCTTTTATAGCCAAGAGAGGGGGTCTCTCCCAATAAATGCATCCTCCCACATGCATGGTGTGTGTAGAGGAATCTCCCATGTGGGCTAGGAGGGTATGCACTCTCAATTGTATGCGACAACCCTTTGCCTCATTTTGCCACATAAATCAAACCCCATATCCCAAGTCTAAGATACTCCCTTGGTCTCTCCCCAATTTTATAATACGTTCAAACATCTAGGAGGACAAGTGGAGGGTTGGCACAAGGAGTCTTGCCACCTCATCCTACTTTTCCCATTATTTAACTTGCATTCTTGGACTATCTACACCCCCCCCACATGGGCCTATCCTACATGGAGGGAATAATCCCATATAATATCCATCTCCACCTATTTTATATTACTTCTCCCATAGTCCTTGGGCCATGTCTCACTAAATGCAAGCATGGGACTGCCTAGGTGGAGGGGTGGCACATGGAGGAACCATGCCACCTTAACATTTTATAATATTACTACCATGGATTATGTACAACACACCTCATGGGTCCTCTTACGTGGAAGGGTGGCACATGGTCATGCCCTGCCACCTCAACCGTGGGCCCTATGCACACCATATTGTATTATACTATTGCCACACATACAAGCATACACACATATTTATGCCTTTTACCTTGGCCAAATTTATCCATAACACCACTTGACATCTCTAAAGCTCCATGGGATGGAGCCAAAGACCTATGACTAGAGCTCTACTGACCCTATGCAAAGTGAGCTCCAAGAGCACCTTTTGCATGGTTTCTTCAAACGGCGAACACATGGATAGTGCCTCCATCAACATGCATATGACCCTCCATCATCGACTTAGATCTCCCATCAACTTCAATGCATGATGACACCAAACAAGGTCTCACACCTTGTGTAGATATGCCCCAATGGTTTAGCAAGACTCCACAGCTGCCTCCAACAATGGGTGGCTCCTCAACAAACATGCCTCGACAACAATAGTAGAATCTCTAAGATTCCCTCCAATATCTCTATAGATTCCATGGAATCTCAAAATATCCTATCAAAATCACAAAGATTTTGTGGGATCTTATCCCCAAGAAGAGTGACCATGAAGCTGACATGTGGCACTCCTTCACGGTCCAGCTTTATCCTCCATGTGAACATTGCCACATTAGTAGCAGAGCTGACCCCTTGGGCCACATCATCACTTTGTGCCATGTGGCACCATTGCCACATCAGCAATCCCCTCCATGTCAGCTGCTGTTAACATGTGGCACACTTGTCATGTCACCACAACCTACCACATCATCATGACCACCTCAACAGGCCTAATTAGTAGCATGCCCAGTCAGCCTACCCACTTAGCATCAATATCAGTAGTGCCACATGGCACAACCTCCTTCTAGGCATTGTTTTCACTCCAAAAGCACATAGTGTATTTAGCATGTGACCACATACTGCTACATCACCATAGGCCACATCATCATTTTTTGGCCTTCTTGGAATCAAAATTTGGCCATCCTTTTGGGACCTGTAACTTTTAATCAAGAAGGAAATTTGCAGTGATCCAAAAAGCAAGAATAATTGTTAGATTGTGCTCTATGTGTTGACAACCTTAGATCTACAGTTTGATATTTCCAAAAGTCATCATCATTGAAACTACTTCTTGATCCATTGCAGTGCACCCAGGACATAAAAATGAATGAGATAAAATTCATTTGTAGCATTTTGCACTTCCACATGTAGTCTCTAGCTATAGACTAGCACTACCATAGAGGATATCCAACTCTACCAAGCCAAGTCTACCATTGCCATATTACCTGATTAGTTCCCATTGACGCCAATTGAATCGGATCTATCATTGGCTACACATTCACACATTTGACACTAGTTTAGTTATCTTGGCATGATTTGGCAATTAGGCACTTTAGTGTGACACTTGGCATAGTGATCTTCTTGCTCAGATTCAAGATTGTTGCTTCCATCTTGCACACACATGCCACCCATGTAAAGTCAAACATTGTTGACTATTTTCTGTCATTGGTTCCTTCACACTTACATCAGCCTTCTACAGCCTCTTGTCTACTCCCTGGCATGCAGTTGTTATCATTTCACTATAGGCTTGATCTTTGGCATACACGCGATTCTCACATGACTTGGTTTTGATAGTTCAACATAAGCCCCTAGTAGCAACTTTCACACAATGTTCTCATGGGTATACACTCTTGCCAATAAATAGGTAAGCCTCTTCGACAGAGCACTAGGACATCTCTTGCATAACACTATTGATGCTACACTAGTCATGACTCTAGAGATGATCTCTGAGTGGAAAGAGAACCTTCTTTGACCATTTATTGCCACAGTGTATGTATCGGTTTATGATGTAGGCTTGAGCCTCATTGGCCTTGAGAGATCAGATGCAGATGATTCATATGCTAGCATGGATCAGCCCCCCACATTCCTTGGTAATCCCTCAGCATGAGGCACACTTCTCAATAAGCCCTCAGGATGAGGCACATTTGACCATAAGCCCTCAGCATGAGGTAGTTCCATCTACATCAGCACAATCTGATTCTAGTGATGTACAAACATCACATTCATGCATGGATTTGACTCCATCTATTGCCACCATAGATGATGCACTCAGTAGGAGTTCATGATTGGGCATGCAGCTATTCAGCAGGTAAGTCCTTAGTATGAGGCACTCACATCTTTAGCATAGCATGTGGAGATTTATACCATATTTC
Source organism: Dipteris shenzhenensis (assembly GCF_047967505.1). Classification (NCBI taxonomy): domain Eukaryota; kingdom Viridiplantae; phylum Streptophyta; class Polypodiopsida; order Gleicheniales; family Dipteridaceae; genus Dipteris; species Dipteris shenzhenensis. Next base: position 32,570,409 of record NC_141608.1, on the reverse strand, counting down.
ATTTAGCTCTTCAGGTGATTCCATTATAGCATCCATCATTGATGCTTTCACAGAGCATGGGTCAACATTTTCTTGGATATAGCCAATAGCGAAACTATTTTTAGGGCCATTTTGGGGCTGCGATGTGATGCGCTTCTAGGTGAATATTTGAATTTTATGCAGACCCGCACTCTCGTTGAAAAATTTTCCGATGTCATGAAGGTGCACTGGCATAATAATGAGACACAATCTTATCATGGTCTATAATGCAGAGCTCAACACATGGCACTATATGCATTTAGTCATGAGCACAGAGACTGTTGCTAGCCTAACTACATCATACAGCCTTTGCCTTGCCATGTTTTCTTGCATAGCTTTGCCATCTGTCACTCTGCAACACAATATTTTATTGCGCTGACCACCATGCTGCTTCGAGCATAACCACGTTGGCCTGACTATAGCACAAAAATTTTTCCTTGCCACCTATCGTTGCACAGCTTCGCCATCTATCACTACGTAACACAATCTTTTGCTGCACTGACCACCGTTCTAGTTCAAGCAATGATGTTGGCATGGAGAGACCACCACGTTGGCATGAAGACCACCGTGGCATGTCAATCTCTAAAGGGGACCCCTCCAGGTCCATCTCCACAACCACCACGCTAGATGTTGGAGCTATTTGAGTTCTAAAGCAAGGAAAATAGTGTTATTTTAGAGATATTTTAGTCATATTACTCCTTGTGCAACAATTTCTCAACCACTGCACATGTTCTTGGAGATAATTTAGTTCCAAGGTAAGGAAAATGTAGACATTTGCAATTTAGTATAGTTTTATTGCAACCACTGTGTTGGTTATTGGAGTTATTATAGTTCTAAACCACCCCATTGGTTATTGGAACCATTTTCACTACAGTAACAATAGTTTTTTCAACAGTTTCTTGTGCAACAATCCCTATGGTTGTAGTAAAATGTAAATGAGGGAAGAAATATGCCTTTTGTTCTTCTTTAGAGCCAGTATCACTACCAAAGTAACAACAACAATAGTTTTGGTGATAATGGTACTACATTGAAATTGAAACAAAAGAAATTACATCCGATAGTTTTTGCGATAATAGTATTACATCAAAATTGAAGCAAACATTTAATAAAACTGATTATATACAAAGATGCTAGAACTTTGTCTTTGTAACACTTCTTTAAACACTTTTAGCACTTATCAACACTACCACTGTGGCAGGATTGGGTGTCACTTTTTGCCCTTGTTAGCACTTTCTTACACTTTTGACCTGGTGCCTTGTATGCAGGGGACAATACAAGCACTTTGTACTACAAGACTTTCTTACAATTTTGACCTGGAACTCCTCGAATGCAAGGGACAATACAACCACCTCATAATTAAAATAACCTTTTTCATAGCAACTTCTCTCAAGGCACAGGAAGAGGGAACTCAAAGTTGGAGGTGAGCTCAATCGAGCACAACATTCGATAGTGGAAAGGGAACTCAATATGGTGATGCATTCCAACACATTGTGGTGGGTATCAGCAGTTGTGGGGTAGTTGAAGATATGCCATGGAGCTTCTACTCTCAGCTACTCCTTGTGGGAGAAATGCATAGCACGAGTCATCTGCAAGTGTCACTCAAGTGGACTTCGGATTGTTGCAAGGTGGTTTCATGGGAGAAAGAGGGAAGGGGAAGAGGGGAGAGAAGAGGGAGAAGAGGGAGAAGGAAGGAGGAGGGAGGGAAGAAGGAGAAGGGAGTGAAGGGGGATAGAGTGACAACAACCACAAAGGCACTAAAATGGAAACAAGAGAACACCCAAAACACTCTCTTGGAAGAGAAGAGGGAGCTTGTATTCAAACTTGTGCAAACAATAATGAAAACCAAAGTCAAACATTTGTCCTTTTATACAAGTCACTTTTTGAAGGGAGGGCCAACCCTTTTCATTTTTAGCACTCTCCCTCACTTTACAACCATGGGCTCTTGGGCTCGTAGGGCGCCAATGCTCCCTACTAGCGGAAATAGTTCTTGTGTTAACCATATTAAAGCACTTGGGACAAACCTGGTATTAGGAGGTGACTGGTTCCCAAATAGCGCTTGTGTTAGCCTTACCACTCTTAGGCTCGGGTGATTTGGGGCTCAAACTCCCTAAGCACCTTCACACCTTCACTTGTTTAGGGTTTGGACCTCATGGACGCAACTCAAAACCTGGAATGACGAGGCTAGGCTTCCATGAGACCTACTGGGAAGCCTTTTCTTCAGAATATTTGGGGAACAAACTCCCTGAGTTTGAGCTGTATTTCCTTCGCAGCTATTTTCATTGGTATCACTATTTCTTGTGGATGTGGAGCTGAACATTGCAAGGTGCATGCACTCTTTGTGGCCCAAAAGTGTGCATCTCCTTGTTCTTGCACCTCCTTGTTTTGGGCGGGGGTAGTTGGAACATACAGCCTGTGCACGTTGCTTGGAATCTTTGGACTTTGGGGTGGGATTAGGGTATTTGGGGATAAAACTCCTTGAGTTTGTGGCATGCTGTCTTTTGTTTTCTTCTTGGAGGGAGACTGTGAGACTCCTCTCTTGTGCTAGGAGATCCTATAGGGCGCATATCTATTGGTTGTGGGTCTCCTAGGTGCAGGCGTACCGCTACTCTACTTGTGCTTGCTACTTCAACATCATGCGCAGGACTGATTCTGCCTTTTCCACCTGTTCCATAAACGTATGGACTAGGGATTCACTGGTGGTGAGGTCATCTTTGACTTTTGTCAGAGTGAGCTCAAGCTCTCCTCCACCTTAGCCTGATATTCATTGGCTTGATTTAGTGCGGCATGGCCCATTGGTTGAGCGGCAACCATTGTCAACTGGATTTCCTGTGCTGAGAGCTGGGCTTGGATGAGATTGGAGGAGAGTTGTGAGGCTTGCTCTTGCCTCCTCTATAAGATCGTGCAGGCGACTTGCGACAGTTGTGCCATGGCTTCAAAGAGGTTCATTTCCATGACGTTAACACGTGATAACTGTTCTGTCATCATATGGCTATAGCCTCCCATTGCCCTGTACTGGGGCACACTGCAAAATTATATGGCCTCTTCTAGGCCTGCCCATGGTGTGGAAGAGGTGCGTGTGGCGAAGGATGCTGTCTCTTGAGGGGTGGTGGAGACTGAGATGAAGGGTGCAACAGGGGTTGTCAGTGTAGTTTTGGCTCTTGTATGGAGGCCGATTTTGATGGTGTCAGTCATTGCATGAATTCATGCAACTGGATTTCCTCATATTGGTTTAGTGGGGCAGTTGCACCTTGGTGGCCGGAGTGGCACTTGTCATTGTCCTCGCTCTCTTGGGCCTTGTTTCTATATCTTCCTGCTCAATCTCTATACGGGACCGATGGTGAATTTCTCACTGAGAGTTCGAAGCCGATAGATGCTAACTTTTCAAGTAATAGAGGACCGACATGTACAACATGGTATTGTTGATGACATCCCTGTGGGTGCTGTGACATGAAGTTAGGGGTAATAAACTTCACGCACCTCTTCACTTCCTGCAGCATTCGAACTGACTACCAAAGATACTTATCATTGAGAATGAGACATTAGAAAGAAGCTTTTATGCCAAGATACCACACCATACTTTCCTCCCTTAGATGAGAATGAAGATGGTAACCTCCCAAGTGATGTTGTAGTCAAGCATAGGGAGAAGGAAAGGATCAGCAGAGGCCATAATCTCAGCGAGCCGGTCTACACCAAAGAGAAGAGCGATACGTTGTTGAAAGAAGATCTTACAGCTCAACATGACATGAACTGATATATATCGAGGAGTTTGAAGGGGCTGATTAGGTTTGATTAGGTCGGATGGGTAGATTCCGAGGAAACATTGCACCTCCTTCATAGACACCTTTATACTTAGCTCAAAACACTCTACAAACTGTCATTAGACACAGAGGCCTATAACTTTCAATAGAGACATGATATCAAAGATTCAAGCACACAAAGAGATGCGCCCTGAGATGGGCTTCGCGCTGATATAAGTTTCATTGAAAACAGACAGACGGTTGAAGAGATATGGGCAGTTTACTGGAAGGGGGTAAAAACTATCATGAAAACAGACTGTCAAATACAGAGACTCATAACTTTTTTCAGCAGTATCTGATTCAAGATCTAATTATATAAGAACATGCGCCTTAAAGAGAGCTTCGCGCTGATATAAATTTCATTACAATCGGACTATTGAGCAGAAAGTTATGAGCAAAATACTAACAGGGGGTCAAACTGTCATGAAAACTACCCTCCACCCAGGCTAATTTCGCCTGAGCAGGATGCTTCCTTAAGACTCCACCTTCATCAACGATCCACCCCTCATAGATTTCTTCTAGAAGAGGGGAATAAGTTTGCATAGTGGCTCAGGAAACAAATGGACCATGTGTGCACAGTGAGCAGCCGAATAGAAAGAACTTTTAAGGCTTTGAAAGAAAGAAAAGGGAAGAGACACTCAAGAGAGAGAGAACCTGAAGTGACCTTCATTACAAATAGAGTGAGAATCCACCTCAACACTACAAACACAAGGGAGAAGAAGAGGTTTCATACATACAAGAGGGAGCGGAAGCTCCAAGACTACTCATAGAGAGAGAATAAACTAGAGAGGGAAGGACTCAAGAGTCTACATAAGAGAATATCTACAAGAGGAAGAGAAGGCTCATGGAAGAGGCTTGGGGAGACTAGAACTACAGCAACATAAGGCCCAATGGCGGAAGAGATTCTGATGAACAAGGGAGAGGAGGGCTCCTTTTATAGAGATTTTGTTACCCTTCTTCACCCATTTACAATTGCTGCCTGTAGATTTCTTTCCCCATCAATCACATAAGCACGTATGTCACCATCCATGTCCTTTTTGGCTACTCTTGCCATGTGTCCCATCAAAAGATGCTCAAGACTCTTAAAATATTGAGAAAGTCAAGAGTCTCCTCACATGGAGCCCATAGGGACCCTCTCTTTTCCACATGTCCACATCCTCCTTATTCCACATAGGAGTTCTAGAAGGATTCCTCTTGACTTCACACTCCTCCACATGCCTTCCACATGCTTGGCATGTGGCCTCTCTTATATTATTGGAACACATGGACATGAGCCCACCTCTTTATATGACTCACTCTTCCTATTTTCCAAAAACTCATAATATCCCATACACAAATAACTCTCACCCCATACCAAGGTATTTATAATTCATACCTATGGTATTTACAATGAGCCATTCCACTCATCCTCTCAATCCCATACAATATCATAGAAAATAGAAATAAGTGAGAGCTGCTAGGCTATCACTTGATACTCAAACCCTTATCAAACATAGAGAAAAACAATATCAATGCCAAGTTAAAAATATCAATTTTTGGCGTCACATCTTTTCCCCCCCCCCAGTAGATCCTCTCTAGTACAGAGAGGGTCTGCTGGCCCTCAAAGTGGTCGAGCATAGAAGAATTTAAGGCGATACTCATTGGTGCGTCCGGGTATCACCATGCCATCAACATCCTTAAGCTGAAAGGTTCCATTCGTGAACTTCTTTTTGACTCGATATGGTCCCTCCCATCGGCCGATAAACTTTTTGTCTAGCCGCTTGTCCAGACGGCTATCAAATCTCATTACCAAATCTCCTTCTGCAATATCTTTCTTCTTGCGTAATTTGGTGTCAAAACGGGCCTTGCGCCTTCTTTGAGAAGATTCCAAGTTTTGTAAGGCCTGTAATCTGCATTCATCCAAGGCTTCTAGCTGTACCAAGCGTTGAGCATAGGCATCCTCCTGTGCTTCTATTCTTGCAACAGCTGTGCGAAGACTATGTATCTCCAATTCGATGGGTAAAATGGCTTCTATTCCATACACTAGTTGGAATGGTGTAAACCCAATAGCTAGCTTGTGTGTGGTTCTGTAAGCCCATAAAACTTCTGCCAAGTGCCTATCCCAATGCCTTTTCTTGGTGTCAACAAGCTTTCCCATTGAATTGCACAACAATCCATTTGTTTTCTTAACCAAGCCATTACATTGAGGATAGTATGGCGTGGACATGCTATGATTTATCTTTAGCTTATGCACCACATCTTCAATTAGTTCATTTCTAAAAGAGGTTCCTCCATCAGTGAGAATTTCCAAAGGACAACCAAAGCGTGAACAAATTTGATCAAAGAGAAATTTTGCAACTATGCTTGCCTTGCTATTGACTGTGGCCTTGGCCTCTGCCCATCGAGTCGCATAATCTGTGGCCACCAATAAATAATGCTTACCCTGAGATGAGCGAGGGAGTGGTCCCACAAAGTCCAACCCCCACCTCTCAAATGGTCCATATGTTGGAATAGGCTTCAAGGGCCCAGGAATCAACTGTCGCCTTCCAAACTTTTGGCATACTTTACAACTTCGACACCATTCATATACATCCTTATGGAGGCGTGGCCAAAAGTATCCTGCATTAAGAATTCTCCTAGCTGTGCTTGCTGAAGCAAAATGACCAGAGCATTCATGACACATTTCTAGGATTCTCCTAGTCTCCATGGGATGGACCACCCGACGGAGCACCTTATCTTTTCCCAATTTATAAAGAATGTCATCAACAATAGTATAGGGACAAGCCTTCCTTACCAATCTCTGCTTCTGTTGTGGACTTAACCCTTGAGGAAACATGCCTTCTTCTACATATTGCTGAACATCTTGCAGTTCTAGCCATCCAGTGTCTATCAAAGAAACCACCCCTCGGTCTTGTACTACAATGGCTTGAGTAGCTAACTCATCTACCCTTTGATTTACTTTTCTGTTTATATGAACAAACTTGCAAAAATCAAATTGACTACATAGTGCCATAGCCTTTTGATTAAGCTCCTTCAAATGAGGACTTCTTGTCTGGTAATGCCCTTGCATTTGCTTTATTACGCATAACCACTTGTTGAAAACCCTCCACAATGTGATCCTCAACAAAATCTTCAAAAATAAGTGACCAACCAGCACCATGAAAACATTGTGTATACATGCATTCTAGAATCACCCTTCTCACAATAGGAAGTGCGCATAAAAGCTTCAAGATATTGTAATCTTCATCATTTGCATAGCAAAAGAAGCTGAAAGCATTAAGAATCACCACTCCACTGTTATAGTCGAAAACTACCCAAAGACTCAACTCTTCTTCACACCAAGCTGCCAGTGCATGGAACAATCCCCAATATATCATTGTGCCTGCTGCCGGCGTTGTCGATTCACCAACATATTCAACAATGTAAACATAAATGATATGATCATGGTGACTGTGCGAATAGCTTGAGCATCACCTTCACAATCTTCAAGTTCTCTTAAACGGGTTGCAATCTCTTCTAACGGAGTTCTTCCAGGCATCTTCTTTATCTCATACAAACACATGCCTCTTCTAGGCATAACATGCAATCAAGTACACTGGAGACCGTTTAGTAAGGTGGGATGAATCCAATACCAAACGTACCCGGAGTCTCCACCAAAAGATGTGACATGAAATTGGGGGTAATAAACTTCACGCACCTCTTCACTTCCTGCAGCATTCGAACTGACAGCCAAAGATACTTATCATTGAGAATGAGACATTAGAAAGAAGCTTTTATGCCAAGATACCACACCATACTTTCCTCCCTTAGATGAGAATGAAGATGGTAACCTCCCAAGTGATGTTGTAGTCAAGCATAGGGAGAAGGAAAGGATCAGCAGAGGCCATAATCTCAGCGAGCCGGTCTGCACCAAAGAGAAGAGCGATACGTTGTTGAAAGAAGATCTTGCGGCTCAACATGACATGAACTGATATATATCGAGGAGTTTGAAAGGGCTGATTAGGTCGGATGGGTAGATTCCGAGGAAACATTGCACCTCCTTCATAGACACCTTTATACTTAGCTCAAAACACTCTACAAACTGTCATTAGACACAGAGGCCTATAACTTTCAGTAGAGACATGATATCAAAAATTCAAGCACATAAAGAGATGCGCCCTGAGATGAGCTTCGCGCTGATATAAGTTTCATTGAAAACAGACAGACAGTTGAAGAGATATGGGCAGTTTACTGGAAGGGGGTAAAAACTGTCATGAAAACATACTGTCAAACACAGAGACTCATAACTTTTTGCAGCAGTATCTGATTCAAGATCTGATTATATAGGAACATGCCCTTGAAGAGAGCTTCGCGATGATATAAATTTCATTACAATCGGACTATCGAGAGCAGAAAGTTATGAGCAAAACACTAACAGGGGGTCAAACTATTATGAAAACTACCCTCCACCCAGGCTAATTTCGCTTGAGCAGGATGCTCCCTTAAGACTCCACCTTCATCAACGATCCACCCCTCATAGATTTTGCCTAGAAGAGGGGAAGAAGTTTGCATAGTGGCTCAGGAAACAAATGGACCATGTGTGCACAGTGAGCAGCCGAATAGAAAGAACTTTTAAGGCTTTGAAAGAAAGAAAAGGGAAGAGACACTCGAGAGAGAGAGAACCTGAAGTGACCTTCATTACAAATAGAGTGAGAATCCACCTCAACACTACAAACACAAGGGAGAAGAAGAGGTTTCATACATACAAGAGGGAGCAGAAGCTCCAAGACTACTCATAGAGAGAGAATAAACTAGAGAGGGAAGGACTCAAGAGTCTACATAAGAGAATATCTACAAGAGGAAGAGGAGGCTCATGGAAGAGGCTTGGGGAGACTAGAACTACAGCAACATAAGGCCCAATGGTGGAAGAGATTCTGATGAACAAGGGAGAGGAGGGCTCCTTTTATAGAGATTTTGTTACCCTCCTTCACCCATTTACAATTGCTGCCTGTAGATTTCTTTCCCCATCAATCACATAAGCACGTATGTCACCATCCATGTCCTTTTTGGCTACTCTTGCCATGTGTCCCATCAAAAGATGCTCAAGACTCTTAAAATATTGAGAAAGTCAAGAGTCTCCTCACATGGAGCCCATAGGGACCCTCTCTTTTCCACATGTCCACATCCTCCTTATTCCACATAGGAGTTCTAGAAGGATTCCTCTTGACTTCACACTCCTCCACATGCCTTCCACATGCTTGGCATGTGGCCTCTCTTATATTATTGGAACACATGGACATGAGCCCACCTCTTTATATGACTCACTCTTCCTATTTTCTAAAAACTCATAATATCCCATACACAAATAACTCTCACCCCATACCAAGGTATTTATAATTCATACCTATGGTATTTACAATGAGCCATTCCACTCATCCTCTCAATCCCATACAATATCATAGAAAATAGAAATAAGTGAGAGCTGCTAGGCTATCACTTGATACTCAAACCCTTATCAAACATAGAGAAAAACAATATCAATGCCAAGTTTAAAATATCAATTTTTGGCGTCATAGTGCTAAGATCATCTCTCATTTGGCTGCAGTAGTAGTCAGCCTAGTTTGTCTCCTGAAATTTCACCATTCACAGCAAGATATTGGGTACAACTGATTGATAATGTTTCATGTGCTTCACTTGAGTGAGCCATTGCAGGGCTTTTGCTAGGTGCTCTACCTCAAGCTTGTAGATGGTGGTCAACTGAATGCAGCCTCTGCACTTGTGGTGGTCATAGGGACAGGCTGTATTTAGGGAGTCGAGCTTCTTCTTTTGCTTGGAATATTTCTATGCCACCACTGGCAGGTTGAATACTGCCTGGACCGTGTCTTGATTGATCTGGTAGTGGTGGGGATTACCGGCTGCATCACGTAAGACACCAATGTTGGTGTTGCTGTTGTATGTCTTGAGGAATTCCACCAGTAGAGTCATGTCCAGGTGGCATGGGAAACGGCTGCTACTCTTCCCAAGCTTGAAAAGTTGAGGGCTTCCACAATTATTGGGTCCTAGAGAGCGGCATATCCTGCTACGGTGTGGTAGTGGAGGGTGTAGTCTTGACTCTCGAAGGTGAAGCGCAAGTGGATCATGCAATCATCTAGCTCTTGGAGCCATGCTTCTCCCAATGGTGAGTGCACTTGTGAATGCACAATCTTGTACTCATCGCCAGCAGTTGGCTGGGGTGCGCTTTCATGTTTTCATGGGGGTTGTGCCTACTGTGGCTCGCTCTTCTTGAGTAGCCTATCTGGTGGAGGATTCTTCATCTTGTAAGTCCTCTGCAAGTATTTTGGTCGGCATTCGAATGGTGGTCGAGGGAGTCCTTTGAGAATCTGATGGGCCAATGACCTCTGGAATAGGGCGAGGATGGAGACCCAGGTGAGCCTCGAATTCAAAAAAGTCATGTTCGGACTCCATGGCAAATAGAAGTGGAAGTTGCATGCCAAGGGAATTGATGGATGAGGAAGAACAGGAGGAGTCGAGGAAGAAGAGGGAAGCATTGGGGAGATCATCTTCTACTCCAGTTGAAGCTTCGCTATCATTAAACCTGGGTTTGTCCTTTGCACACAACGATTGTAAAGTCAAATTCTAGTAGGATCAGCATCCACCTAGTGATGTGTCCCATCATGCAAGGTTTGTTGTCCAAGTACAGCAGTGCTTGATAGTCCATGAAGAAGACAAACTTGTTAGCTAACACAAGTAGTGCCAAGATTACCACAAAGAACTTGGACTTGAGAACGAAGGCTGACATTTTGTCTAAGGTTATAAAACATCCAGATATGCAAGAGGTTGTCGATGAGACAAATTTTCAAAGCTAGTCCATATCAATGGCAATAGTGGATAATCTAAAGACATCATTGAGTCTTGTGAAAAGAGTACAAAGTGCTAATAAGTTAGCTCTGTGAAGAGAGTAGCTCTCCACATGATATCTAACACTTCAGCATTCAAAAAATATAGTGATAGCAAAGTAGCTAAAGCCCTTGGAATTCAAGCACGGAATCTAAAAAAACATCACATGGACATAAAACAAGCTTCCTTCAAATGGGCAGATGGAGGTCGAAAGTGTAGACAGAATTCCTTAGGCTGTGACGTTGTTCAATGTCTTGTCTAGTTTTGGAAAGACAACACCAGGGTTTCCCCAAATAAGAAGTATGTTTGCAAGCATAGGCTTAACCCAAAAAAGTATGCAATACATCCCACCCATTTCTTGGAGCTCACAGAGGTGCATCTTCCTTCTTTCAACGAAGCCCAAGTTACACACTATTGTTTGGTACTCTTTACAACTATTTAGTACTATCAAGGATAATATTAGTATTATTCAAATGTTAAAGCTAACATTTAACACTGTAACAAACTCTTTATGAAGCGAATTTAGCACTAAATCATAAAATCACAGTACTAAATACTACATCGGCGGGGACTTGATACGTTTATAGTATAGACCATATTTTAGAAATCAATCCTAGGAATAAAGATAGGACAAAATAGTATTGTTTGCTCTTTCAAGACAGTTATTATGACTAAATAGAATACTCGTTATGACTAAATAGTACTATTTAGTGTGAATTAATAGTGTGTGATGTTTGAAATTGTTTGTATTAGAGGAGGACTTTGAGCATAATCATTCTCTCCTTGCACTAACCCTACTACTAGTTCTATTTAGTACTATTTAGTACTATCCCTTGCACTAACCCTACTACTACTACTATATAGTGCTATTTAGATATTGTTCTCTTCCTTGTCTTAACTCTGCTATTACTAAATATTAGTTGTATTTAGTATTATTGTGCAGTATTTTAGCACTATTTAGTACTACATAGCACTTAGTAACATTTAGCACTAAGTAAGTACTATTTACTGAGTACTATTTAAGACTCAATAATTCTTAGCACTTAGTAATATTAGCACTTAGTAAGTACTCTTCAATACTATCTAGCCCTTAGTAATATTAGCACTTACTATTCAATAATAATAGTACTATATAGCACCTAGGAATATCGCACTTACCATCTAGCACTTGCTATTCAGCACTTACTAATTAACACTTCCTATTTAGTACTATCTAGCACTTACTGTTTAGTGCTATCCAGCACTAGTAATATTAGCATTTACTAATATTACCACTTAATATTTAGTACTAATAGTACTATTTAGCACTTAGTATACTATATTAGCACTTACTAATATTAGCACTTAGTACGATATAGCACTTAGTAATATTAGCACTTACTAATAGTACTATCTAGCACTTAGTAATATTAGCACTTACTAATAGTACTAAACTAGCAGTTAGTTATACTTGCACTTAGTACTATCTAGCATTTAATAAAATATTTAGCACTTAGTACTATGTAAACATATTTAGTACTATCTAGCATTTACTATTTAGTACTAAGTACTATATAGTACTATCTAGAATTTACAACAATACTTAGCACCTAGTGCTATTTAGCATTTGTTGACTCTGTGCCAACATGAACTTATGAAGAAAGAGAAGGTGTTACAACTTCTAGACACAACTTTATGTTACGACTTTGTGTAACAACTTTGTGTTGCAAGTTTGTGTTACAAGTTTATGTTACGACTTTGTGTAACAACTTTGTGTTACATCTTCTACATGAAGAGAGAGAATGTGTTACAACTTTGTGATACAACTTTGTGTTACAACTTTGTGATACGACTTTGTGTTACATGCAGAGAGAGAAGCTCTCCAACTTGTATAAATACCCCATAATGGAATGAAGCCCACACTCTTGGGGCATTGTGTTGAGTCTACATTGGTATTCCAAGCATTTGTCTCAAGTGTCCATGCTTCCTTGCACTGCACGTCCAAAAGCATGTCCTAACCTTGCAACCCTTCTCCCCTCTCCTCCAACCCTGCAACCCACCCTCTCCCTCTCCTCCTCCCTCCTTCTCCTTCCTCCTTCTCCTCCTCCTCCCTCCTCCTCCTCCTCCTCCTCCTCCCTCCTCCTCCTCCTCCTCTCTCCTCCCTCTCCCTCCTCCTCTTCCCTCCTCCTCCTTCCTCCTCTTTCTCTTCCTTCACCCATGCTCTTACACCTTCTTCCTCTCCCACTCCTATGCTTTCCTAAACCCTTAAACTCCATGATCTACGAGGGAGACGAGCTCTCCAACATGTATTCTACTCTGAACCTTGAACCCTCCCTCTAACCCTGGACTCCTTCTGAACCCTGGAACTTCTCCTAAACCCTTGAACTCTTTCTAAACCCTACAACCCCCAATGAAGGCGAAAGCCTTCATTACCCCAACAACAATGGTTTACGTGCCTTTTACACATGCTTGCATTTTGTTTACTTACCACACTTAAGCCTACGTCTCTCACCGGAACACGACTCGAGGTCCTAAGCTACACATATACTACAACGACAATCCCAATATATCTGTAGGTGACGAAAAGCCTCGGAACCCTGCAACATAGAATACCCAGCTCTTCCTACGAAAGCAGTAGGAAAGAGCCAACAGCATTTAGTACTGTTTAGCACTTACTGATATTTGGCACTACTAGTGGCAGTTAAGACTTAGTAATTGAGTGATAGAACTTAGAAAAATAATAATGGCAGTCTAAGTTTTAAATAACTTATAGTTTTTTTGTTTGCTGTCTACATTTAAATAATATTGATTGTTGATGATTGATTTTGCAGACATAATTCTTCCTTAATTTCAAGGAGAAGCATCCTTCCATAGATATTAATTTCTGTTCTTTTCAGAATCTGAAGCCCTATTTCATTAAAAAACTGAAGGAAAGGAATACTTGTTGTTGTATTTACCATACAAGAATAGACTTGTTCTGACTAGCAGTGAATTCCATGAGGTAGAATATCACATTGTTGCATGGAGATATGTGTGATTGCTTATGCATGGTTTGTAGGTCCCAAGGGGAAGACGCGTGTGTTGCCCACACCAACAGTTGTTCTTCTGTGTCTAAAATGTGGCATTCGGCAATATTTCCAAAGGAAGAGGATGCTAAATGGCACAAGTTTGAATGCTTATTGCACAAATGTGACAAGTGCCCACAACCGTTGTTTTGCCCACGTGAGTTGGATGATGCAAATGGTGCATTGATAAGATGGAATACATATGAATATGTAACCGAGGATACGAGAAAAGGTGATGCAAAGAAAAAAAATAAAATTCTTATACAAGGAACCTCCTCCATCCATCATCATCCCTCAATACTTGTTGCAACACTTAAATGTGTTTATCACTCACAACTTCTGTAGTTACTGGCAACACTCTCAATTCAAAAAGTGCACCACAAATTTTCCTGATGATGTGGTGCTTTCAATTGTTGACTTTGCACAGAACTATACATTCAAAGTGTAGAAAGAGTTTCAATCAATGGATTGGCATAATGACCAAGTGACCATCTTGGTTCATATTTGCTCTTGGAAGGAGACAAGCAAGATAAAAAAGTAGTCCATCTTTTACATTTCAGATGACATAACATGACACACTATTTGTGTAGCATTGCTTTATGCTCCACCATCAATGGTTGGTGTCTAAAGGCTTGAAGTTTAAAAGACACTAGGTTTGGTCAAATGGGGGAACATCTCAGTTCAAGGCCACTTGCCCATTTTACTTTGTTGCAAGGTAAGACATGTTAAATTACATGGCGCAGCAGTGGAACAAAAACTGAATAAAGAATAGAGAGTACACAGCAAACTAGAGAGGAACAAACTTTTCCTTCAATACTAATGTAGTACAGATGATGGCTCCATCCACTCGTGCACTCCCACAGTGGAGCTTAGATGGCGATCTAGATAGATACTAGGTGAAGAGCTACTAGCTAGAAGATTTGATCTAATCAAAACTGATATGATGCAATGGACTGGGGAGGTCGCCTCTTTATAGCTATGAGGGTAGTAGTCAGATCCACGTAGTCGATGTTGTTCTATATGTGGATGATCTCCTTATTACAGGTGACTATGAAGACATAATCCAGCAGATAAGAAAGGTGTTGAGCACTGAGGTTGAGATGACAGACTTAGGCTTGATGCACCACTGTTTTGGGATTGAAGTCTGGGGAGTCGACTAGTCGACCCAGTCAGTGGAGCCGACCAGTCAACCTAGTCAGTGAAACTGACTAGTTGTCCATAAAATATTTAGGGAATATTCCCTATACCATCACCTCGGGGGCTCTTACCCTCAAACCCCGACCAAGGGGGCTCCTGGCCCCCTCTAGGACCCCCCAGCTGGGGGCCAGCTGGCCCCTAGGCCCCAACAAGAATAAGGTACTCCCACACAATCACCTTTCTACCATCAACGGTCTCATTGACAGACTTCATCTAACATGCGAGTCAGGATCCATCCAGTGTCCTAGGCTCACACGTGGCTTCTCCTCATATGGGGGCCTTACAACTTGAGCACCTTGGACCACTGGTGGTTACTAGGAGGGTGAGGCATTGAGCATATCTAACACCCCCCCTCAATGTCCACCCGTAGGTGAACTACCTTCTCGACCCAATGCGGAGTCTCTGAAGATGACCCTGAACTGATCCTTCCCGAGTGCCTTGGTGAAGATATCTACTCCATTTTGCTCTATTGGACAATAGACCAATTCCACTATCCCTCAAATCATGGACATAGTGATATTGAATCTTTATATGTTTTGTGCGCACATGAAACACTAGATTTTTAGCAATGGCCATGCAACTTTGATTGTCGCACCTTAGCACAGTTGCCTCATCCTCTTGCACTCCCATGTGCCATAAGATCCTCCTCAACCACACTGCTTCACATGTAGCAAAACATGCTACCTTGTACTCAGCCTTGGTAGAAGACAATGCCACTATTGGTTGTTTCTTACTGATCCAAGAGAAGATACTTGAACCTAAAGAGAAACAATATCCAGAAACTGATTTCCTGGAATCAATATCTCCAGGCCAATCTGAGTCACAATGACCAACCAAGGAAGTGCCCATACCATAGGTGATGCCATAATCAAGAGTGCCCTTTACATACCTGAGAACCTGCATCCTTGCATTCCAATGATTCTCTCGGGGCTTATTGGAGAGCTTGCTCAAAAGATCAATAGCAAAACTGATGCCCGATATGGTGTTGCACAGATAGATGAGACTATCGACCAACTTCTTGTACCTCCCGCGCTGGTGGTGAGGCATCCTCCATAGACAACCTCGCATTTACCTCCATAGGTGTAGCTATCTCCTTGCACTCGTATATGCCAAATGCCTTCAAGATTTCCCTTGCATATTTCTGTTGAGAGATGAAGATCTTGCCTGGCTCCTGCCAGACTTCAATCCCAAATAGTAGTACATCAAGCCTAAGTCTACCATCTCAAACTCAGTGCTCAACGCCTTTCTTGTCTACTCGATCATGTCTTCATAGTCACCTGCAATAAGGAGATCATCCACATATAGAACAATAATAGCAGATTTTCCACCTTTCCTGTACACATACAAAAGTTAGCATATGAGGCACATCTTTTGAAGTTTAATTTATGAAAGAATTGTCTATCTATTGGTACCATGCTGTTGGGGCCTATTTCAACCCATACAGAGCCTTCTTCAGCTTACATACCTTATTCTTAGAATGGAGGGCCTCAAACCCAAGTGGCTGAGCCATGTACACCTCCTCCTTGAGGTCACCATTCAAGAATGCTGATTTAACATCCATTTGATAAACTGGCCACTTTTTATGAGCAACCATCGATAGTATTGTGTGAATAGTGGTCATTCTGGCAGTCAAAGTGAAAGATTCATGAAAATTAAACCCTTCAACCTGCAAAAATCCTTGTGCAACCAATCTGGCTTTGTACTTTTCCAAAGTCCCATTGGCCTTGTACTTTACCTTCCAAACCCACTTGGTGCCAATAAACTTTCTGTTAGGTGGTCGGTCTACCAGCTCCCAAGTTTCATTCTTCATGATGCTATCATATTCTACTTGCATAGCATTTTTCCAATCTTGGTCTGCAAGTGCTTCCTCCAAACTCACAGGCTTCTTTACTTCTGCAATAATCTCAGCCATCAAGGCCATATTGACTATGTGAGCAAAATCCCTCCTTTGCTCCTCGATTCTCTGAGACCACCTTGGTCCATCTGCATGCTGCTCAATAGACATAGGCATCTGATTATCATGGTTGTAGAGCTACCTTACCCATCATGGCAATGGCTTTTCTGGTGGTGTAACAATAGGTTGGTGACTTATACCTTCATCATCTGATATTTCCTCCTCCTTTATAGCTCCTAGGACAGGTCCATAGTGAATTACCTCTTCGCTTGATGATAAAGTGGAAGAGCTCTTCTCTGCCTCCATTGCATGTGGCTGCTCCCTGAACACACATCGTGGCTCGCTATGATCTTCTTTGCCTCTTGGTCATACAACTTATAGGCTTTCTTCTCATCACAATAGCCTAAGAAGATACATTTGGTGCTTTTTGGTTGTAGCTTGTTTCTCTTTTTGTCTGGTACATGCGCATAGCATTCACACCCACACGTTCTGAAGTGGGAGACAGATGGCTTCTTACCCTATAAGCCTCATGTCGTGTTTTACCTTTGAGTGCCTTTGCATAGCCGTGATTAAGGATGTAATCCACAATATTGATAGCCTCAGCCCAAAAGTGGTTTGGCAGTCCAGCACCTTTCAACATACACCTCCCCATCTCCATGGTGGTTTGTATTAGGCATTCAACAACTGAATTTTGCTGAGGTGTATGTGGTGTCATCATTTGTCACTTGATCCCTTTGCTCTTGCAAAAATCTCCAAACTTTGTAGAAACAAACTCACCACCACCATCCGATCTGGTTTTCTTCACTTTTCTCCCTGTTTCATTTTCAACAAGCTATAGCCATTCTTTAAATTTACGAAAAGCTTGAGCCTTTTCACGAAGAAAGTACACCCACATCTTCCTACTATAGTCGTCGATAATCAATAAAAAATAGGAAGATCCCCCAAGGCATGTGGAGGCATCTTACCACACAAGTCAACATGCACGAACTCTAGAGGAGCATTTGCTCTATTCTTTCTTTCTTGTGGGCATGCCTTTCTCTGTTGCTTGCCCATCATGCAAGCTTCACATGGTTCTTTGATTTCTACGACTGTAGGTAAGTGAGCAACCATACCTTGCTTCTGCATCTCCTTCAGCATTGCAAATCCGATGTGGCTGAATCTTTCATGCCAAAGTCTACTTGTGCCCACTCCAGCGGTAGCTGTAAGAGCACCTAGATCATATAGATTGTTCCTCAATACTCTTGTGCCAACAAGATTGCCTGCACTATCCAAAATTTTTTCTCCTGCCTTGTTGAATCTCACCTCATGGTCAAGGTCAATTATGGAAGCCACTGATAACAAATTTCTCTTGATTTGTGGAACATACAGCACATTAGATAGTTTCTTTACATCTCCATTTACAAAAATAAATGAAACCATACCTGTACCCTCAACAAGGCATTTTGTGTTATTACCAACTGTCATGGTGATGGGTTCCTGTAGAGCACATTAGATAGTTTCTTAACATCTCCATTTACAAAAACAAATGAAACCACCCTCAACAAGCCATTTTGCGTTATTACCAACCGTCATGGTGATGGGTTCCTATAGAGGCTGCATGGAACAATATAGACCCTTCTTGTAGGTCATGTGATGGGAGGCACCACTATCCAACACCCATGAATTAGTGGTTGAAGCTTCTTGAAGTAAGGAACACTTTTCCTCAATGGCCAAAAATAGATCCAACTCTACTTCCATTGTGTTAGCTGTCTCTTTCCCCTTATCTATATTCTTCAGGGTACCATTCTTTTCATCTGCTTTCTTGACCCGGCAATCTGCAATCATATGGCCCTTCTTCTTGTAGTAGAAGCATTCTCCCTGAAACTTCTTCTTGCCGCCCTTTTCTTTTTGTCACCACTAGTAGAGGACTCACCTTTGGTGGAGGAACCACCTTTGCCTTTCCCAGTGGTAGAGAACATAGCATCCCCATTGTCGCCTCCATCTCGAGCTTTAAGCCTCAATTTCTCCTCCATAAGTAAAGCACAAAACTCCTCAAATGACAATGGTTGGGGTCTCACCTGAGTGTTAAGCATTGTTACTAGTCCATCAAACCTGGTGGACATATCCAGAGACATCCCCGAGCTAGCTCTTTGCTAGTCTTTTGTATCCCAGCACCAGCCATCTGGTCATGCATATTTTTGATTCGGGTCCAACACCTCCACTATCTCTCCTTCATTAAACTTCTCAGCTACGAGCTGATTCTCCAGGTTTTGGATCCTTGTCTGATTCCGCGTCTCATACTGACACTTCAATATGTTCTAGACCATAGTTGCCTTAGATGTATGCTGAATCAAGGTCAAAACACAATCAGTAGTACTTGTAACCAGGGCACACAGAGCATCTACGTTCCTACATTTCCAAGCTTGTAGAAGGTTGGCATTAGGAGGTAGCATACTCCCCAGATTTGCTAGGTCGGGGGTTCCTTGTGGTTCTGGGTCAGTCCCCAGTATTGTCTCTAAAAGTTCATATGAATCCAAAATAGTAGTAATTTTAAACTTCCACAGAGTGTAGTTCGTACCATCTAGCTTGCCTTCAGTGAAGGCTAGTGGGCAAATCCTCAACGCATGGATTGTTGGTGCAGCAGCAGGTGCTGAACTTGAGTTGCTTCCTGTTGAGCTGCTTCCTATTTCCATCACTCCGTATGCTGTTGAAGCCCTCACCTCTCTTCTATTTTTTGATCCTTAGGGCTGCATGGGCTTTGATACCATGTTAAATTACATGGCGCAACGGAACAAAAATTGAATAAAGAATAGAGAGTACATAGTAAACTGGAGAGGAATAAAATTTTCCTTCAATACTGATGTAGTACAGATGATGGCTCCGTCCACCTGTGTGCTCCCACAGTGGAGCTTAGATGGTGATCTAGACAGATACTAGGTGAAGAGCTACTAGCTAGAAGATCTAATTTGATATGAACCGATCTGATGCAATGGAGTGGGGAGGTCACCTCTTTATAGCTATGAGGGTGGTAGTCAGATTAACGTAGTTAGTGGAGTCGACTAGTCGACCTAGTCGGTGGAGTTGACCATTCAACCTAGTCAATGGAACTGACTAGTCATCCATGGAATATTCAAGGAATATTTCCTATACTGTTGCCTCAAGGACTCTCGCCCCCAAACCCACACTAGGGGGGCTGCTGGCCCCCCAAGGACCCCCCAAGCCCTAACAAGAATAAGGGACTCCCACATAATCACCTTTCTACCATCAACGGTCTCATTGATAGACCTCATCTAACATGCGAGTCAGGATCCCCATCAAGTGTCCCGGGCTCACACATGGCTTCTCCTCGAGGCCTTACAACCTGATCACCTTGGACCACTGGTGGTCACCAAGAAGGTGAGGCATTGAGCATATCTAATAAGACATTGGACACTGCACCCTTATTTTCTACATCACAGTGAAGATGTTGCATATTTTAAAATGCAATATATATGTTGTTTGTTATGCTAGGTATTGCTCTTTGACTAGGATTCTGATGATGTGGAACTTTTTCTGAAGCAGTCATGGCAAGGGAGAACATGATATGCTGGTGCAGTCATAAAGCATGGAGTAACCACTGAGCAATTGGATGTAAATGGTGCAAAGCTACAAAATGCACATGATGTTGTGGAATGGTTGGCATGGAAGATGGGAGATGATTCTAAACAAAGGCTCTTCATAGAAGTAAAGGTTGGTGATGTTGACAGGTCTAAAGCGTGGAACTACAGACCATCAAAGGAAGTCACTCAACACACTGCATATTGGGTTTTAGTAACAAATATCTATCCCACACAAGCCTTGTTTAGACATTTGTCATGCTTTCATTCATTCTGCATGGATGAAACATGGGATAAGTGCACCAATTTATCTCATGCAAGTCCATGGACATTGAACAGGCTAGAGCCCATCAATGGATAGACTGCATCAAACGTGGAGAAGGAATCTATAACATATGCGATGGATAGAGACCAGATGGCTGACATGCTTCAGATGGGTGACCATTTTGTAGTACTACGGTCCCCTACAAATGAAGATAATGAGGACTATTATGTAGTGCTATGCTCAAAATAAAAAACAATCCTCATAGAGCAAGAGACGGATGGCTGGGGTAATATCTTTAACATTGGGGATCAAGTGGCTTTTGGAATCTTTTATGCAAAAATCCCAAAATGCAAAGGCAGTTATGCATTACTAAAAGATGCACCTCTTGCTATAGTGCATGCTGATGTAGTGTTGGCAATAAAGCTCCAAATGTTGCAAGCAAAGCACAAGGTTAAAGGCCAGAGAATGGTGTATCGTGTACCCCAAGAGATGCACGAACGAATCTTGGAAAACATTTCTCTATAAGAACTGTTATTGAGCATGTATTTTTGCAATGGCTCTTACATATTTTTGTGTGCATTTTGTATTTTTAGCTACCCCTTTGGGGGCTGCTTTTTGTAATACAAATGCATCTTGTCTTCACAAAAAAAAAAAAGTTAAGTGTGTTTTTTTTGCGTACATTGAATAAATGGGAGTGTTTCCATGCCAAGTGAATATGGGACAAATGGGAAAAATGTTTAAAATCAAGTGTTTAAATGGGACAAATGAATATGCATATACTGGTAAAGAAAAGGAATCCAAAATTTGTGCAAGTGTAGTGAGAGAGATTGAGAGAGAGAGAGATAGAGAGAGAGAGAGAGAGAGAGAGAGAGAGAGAGAGAGAGAGAGAGAGAGAGAGAACCATTGTACTACTATCATATCATACTACTTAGTACTATGTGATACTATGTAGTACTATCTTAAGTAGCACATCTATTGTCACCTGAGAGAGAAAGAGAGAGAGAGAGAGAGAGAGAGAGAGAACCATTGTACTACTATCATATCATAGTTTTGTAATGTTGTTCCTCTTTTTAATATATTGCACTTATAATTCAGAATGAGCCATACAAAATCAGAAGGTGCCATATAAAATCATAATAAGACATATAGAATCAGTCATATGACATTACGGAGCTGAAACAGCTTGGATATAATAGGTTTGCACTATACTCCACACACCCCAACATACAACCTGTTCAGGCTTGGATACATACAGTAGCTCTGTGGTGTTGCACTCCACACACCCCAATATACTATGTTCTAGGAAGGAACGACCATAGAACGTGGGAGTTTTTTGCCCTTCTTCCTCAGCATCCTCGTTACCCGACCATAGAACTTCAGATGTCTGGGATTGTCATCTCGGACATCCAAAGTTGCTATTTCTTCTAGGCCGTACCCTGCATCTATAAGGTCTCTGAAGATATTATCATCCCTTTTTGCAATTCCATCCTGTAGCTCTAGAGCAGAAGAGTATATAGCTCTATTACACATTGATGGATTTGTAATGCCAGTCGAAAATAGCCAACTGTATGAGCACCATAACAGACATGATGCATGATTCCTTAGCTTAGACCTGACTAACAGCAGTTAGTATTATCTTATCCAAAACCGAAATTGGTACTATATGGTTGAACAAAAAATACCATAAAAGATAACATATAAAAAAGGACCATATATTTTATTGCATCGACATTGGCTATTTATGCACTAGATAAAACAATTGCTCACCTAGTACTTTTATCAACAAACACCAGTATCATTTAACAGCACTAATTCCATGTAAGAACACAAAGTACATTTATCAGCTCACCATTAAGTTTATCAACAAAGTAACTAGCAAAGTCTATATTACAAAGTAACTAGTACAAGTATGTATTTAGAAAGTAACAATATTTGTATTCATCAATGTACAAGTCCTTTACAATCTGGCCTTCAAGGCCTAGTGTATGGTGGGTATTGCTTTACATAAGGATTATGCCTAAGAATCTATTGGCACATCTCATGTGGAAGGTCTGCTATTCTTTATTGGATGATTAACCAGTTTGTGGACTTTGGATCTTCAGTTAACAAGTGAAATGACAGCATCAACACACCCCATGTCAGCATAATCTACAGAGAAGGCTTCAACAAATAATTTGGCTGAATGCTCACCACGGGAAGCTACAATGCACTCAATCACATGGCCTTTATAAGGGTATCTCATTGTAAAGTCCAATTGTAGCCAAAGAAACTTAATAAGCAAGATGTATTTGAAGCATTTCCCTTGTGCACCAAATACTGTGTGAAGATGATCCCAAGCTTCATGTGAAGTTTCAAAGCCATCAATGTGGTGAATGCATGAGTCACTTAATCCCAAAGCAATGATAGTAAGAGCCTTCTTGTCTTTGATCAACCAATTAGCTTCTTCTTTTGTAGGGTTCTTTTCCTTTCCATTCACAACATTCCATATCCCCTTTTTCATAAGCACAAACTTAGCTTTTGTTTGCCAAGTATGGAAACTAGTTCCATCAAACTTCTCTACTTGCTTGGGCTTAGTCATGTTTACAATTCAAGTACTCATAAATCATTGTCAAAGAGAATCACATAGTCATCATTCTAAATGCAAAGTATAAGGACACTCATGAGCTCCATGACTGAGTTCTACTACTCAAGTACAAGCAAAACAATGAAAGGCGCATTGGCATAATAATGAGAGAGACCACCACATTGGTCCTTGCCGTAATAATTAGATGCAATCTATCATTCTGAGGATTGCTATAGTGCAGCCTGACCACATGTCATCATGCAGCCTTTTGTCGCTTCTTCACCCGGAGCCCATGCAAATCATAGGTTGGCTTAGAGAGACCACCGCACTAGTTTTTGGCATAATAATGACATGCAATCTATCATTCTGAGCATCGCCTCAATGCGGCTTGACCACCTATCATCACCCAAAATTCAAGGTTGTCTTTAAGAGACCACCGCATTGGTTCTTGGAGTTATAGTTCCATTACCTATTTTTATGTATTACAGGAGGAGATCTATGAAATCCACCACGTTGGTTCTTGGAGTTATATATTCATGTACCAAGGAAAATGTATTCTATTGTGCAACCAAGAAAAAATCAATTGATGATATGGCACTTGAGGGGTCCCCTTTAGGGGCAAGGGCCATATCGACATGCCATTTCTATACAGTGGCATCCTGGATATTGTATAATGCACATAGATATGGCCCTTGCCCCCCTAGAGGGGACAGGCCATATCATCAATTGCATTTTATGAATTGTATTTTTCTAGATGTATCTCCATGCAACCACAACGGTGGGGTCGGAGTTATTTTAGCGCTATTTTGGTCATAAACCAAGGAAATTATAGTCCTTTTGTGGCATTTCAGTCCTTGTTGCGGTAAATATAAATGATGCTAAAAGTATAATTTATCGAGTGAAAATTGAGCAAAAGATATTACAATGTACATTTACGTCCAATAACAAGTTATATAAAAATTATCAACTTATACCCGAGCAAAAATTGAACAGAGGATCTTACATTTATAAAAACTCGGCAATTGCTGAGAGCCTTAAACAAAAGATTACAGGTAGCATCCATAACCATTCAAATACAAATATAAAAGTTAACAAATAGTGCATACTGAGAGCCTCAAATGGAACAAAAAGAGATTACATAAATTCCTTAGAGACCAAGACCAAAACATTACATCCAATGAACCAAAAGATCATTGAGAGCCCAAAAGATTACATCTAGCCATTACTGAGAGCCTCATCTAAGCAAGAGAGAATGGGTACAACTCAGTTTTCTGCCAGTCTAGCTTGTTGCATTAAAAATTTTTAGGGAGCCAAAGGAGGATACGATGGAGAGGCCGAAGACCTCGCCGAAGACCATGCACATTGCTAGGACTCAAATTAGGGCCCCCCCCAGGAAGTCGAGAGTACTCTACTCTAAAAATATTTAGGCCTTCGTCGGCATCTAGGGGAAACCCATATAGCACAGCCATAAAGAGGCCCTCTGTGAGCATGTTATCTAAGGTGATAACATTCCAATTTGTGGGGAATCACCTTTGGGAATGAAGGGATTCCACTAGTGCTAGCATTTCTACTCCAGGTGAGTGCAACGCAATCACCTTATATGAGAAGGCAGATATTATTGGGATCACAAAGCATCGAGGGGGGGTGGTACTAGGCATGCTGAAGACCAGTCCAGGTGAGCAGAAGATGAGCAGGGGAGCAGATTAAATGATGAGAGTTGGAGGAGGGAGCATGGAGTAAAGTAGAGTAGGGGCGGAAAAGAGCTAGAGGAGGGGTGTGGAGCAAAGTAGTAGAGCATGGGCCAAATTAGAGCAACGTAGTGCCAAATGCAACGAATCTTATATATATTATAAAGTTTGAGCCATCGTGGTGGCTGGAGCCTAGGGTTCTATTCATATTAATTGCAAGCCACCCAGATGGAATCCCCCAAAAGGGCTAGTAATAATGAAGAAGATGCCATGTGGTGCCACTCCAGTGGCTGGTAATTAACTGCTAGCCCGATGGAATCTCAGCCATGATAGATGTGGTTGATGAGAGCCACCACCATTGGGCAATAATTCTCATTACCATGTCTTATCACTCATTACCATGTCTAATCACTCATTACCATGCACTCTAGTTCTCTATTGAGCATGCGAGCCTGGAGACTAGTAATTTTTACTACACTCGTAGTGATCATGCATGCTAAAGTGCAGTGGTGGGTGAGCGGTGGCATGGTGGAATCGTAGCCATGATAGAAGTGGCTGATGATAGCCACCACCATCAAGTAGTAATTCCCACAAAATTAAATCATGAAACCTAATCACCTGTAATCCCTCATTACCATAATTTACTGCACGCGTAGTAATCATGCATGCAATCCGGTGGTGGTAACTAGAAGCTGAGTAATTGCAGGCCACTGTGGTGGCTAGTAATTAACTGACAACCCAGTGGATCTTAGCTTCCACCACAGACGTGGGTGGGAATCTTAGATGCCACCACCTCTAATCATTCATTACCATGCAAGTCAGTACTGCCGCCTTGAATTATTCAAAATTCAAGCCAACCACCATGGTGGCTCTCACCTTAATAGTAGTCGGGGGCTACAACCACCATGGTTGCTCTCACCTTCCTTAATAGTAGTTGGGCTACAACCACCACAATGGTTCTCATCTTGACAGTGTAGTCGAGCTACAAACCAATTCTCCATTCCCTTAACTGTTTCCTCTTCTATCCTCTCGAACATTTCGTTCTCCCTTGCAATCTCAAGCCTCCACTATTCCATTTCCTTCATTGCTTCATCTTCTATCCATCTCAACCATTTCTTTCTTCCTTGCACTCTTCCTGCAACTTCTATCCCCTCTCATAATGGACCTTGCACAATTCGGGAGCTCCTTACACAATCTTTCCTCCCCCTCTGTAGCATAGTGTGAGAGCCCCTCCTCCCCTGATCTTGAAATCGTGACATATGGGAGCTCCTCTCTTGCTATTCAAAAGCCCAATTTGGATGCTCTCCAAAACTTCGCTAGGATGGTGTAGGAGGTGAACATGAAAGAGGGGCAACTAGTCTGTCAAGGTCAAAAGATTACCATCAATGAAAGCATGATTGAAAATGCTCTAGGAATTTCTAGAGGCAGTTTGCAAGCACACTTTTTCGAGAAGCAGTGGAAGAGAGGATATTCTAGACGTATACCCCAATGCTCAGATTAGTAAAGATGGTGGAGTCAAGATTTTGAGCTTGCCAATAGACCTCCAAGATGTGCTGAAGAAGACCATTCACTTCTTTCTTGATATGAGAGGAACCTGGAAGCTATGGCAGGTTCAAGTAGCAGTAGAGTAACTGAAAGGATGTGATGTATCTTTCTCAAGGGCAAACTCTAAGAGTGTGTTAGCCAACCTGAAGAATTGCATGGATGAAACCCACCGATGTAGCAAAGGGAGCACAACTTGAGAAATGTCTCAGGGAAGGTGTAGAAGCCAAGGTAGAGGAGGCACAAGTGAGGGTCTTACAAGCACAAGAGCAAGTTGAGGCCGCTACAAAATTGGTCGACATGAAAAGGCATAGAAGAGAAGAAGTAGAGAAGTGCATGAAGGAGCTCTGAAATAGGCTCTAAGAAATGATGGGGACATGGTGGACAAGGAGCTAGAAAAGATGCAAAAGGACCTTGAAGATCAGAGAGCCGAAAAGGAGGGTCTTTTGACATAGGTGGATATCTCAAAAATATCGAGCATCGAGAAGGCTAGGGTGGACTCATTAAAGATGTATGCTTGCTTGAGAAGCACTTTCCCTTGAGCATTATGACAACTCAAGTGCACTTCTTGTGACATAGTTGATGAGGTGGCCATTGCAGGTACCATTCATAGTCGGTGGATGTTTTTTCTCAAGTGGTTTGTGAAAACTTTGAAGGGACTTGTAAGGCAGAGAGCAAGACCAGAAGCAAGCATGGAAGAGGGATGGCTTGTGCAAGAGTCATTAGTATATATCACAGAGTTTTTTGCATCCATGGATCCTGATATGCCACAAGCTTGGCATAACAAGGATGATGATCGCATCGTTGGTGGCGAGGTTCCCCAAGGAAAAGGGATTGAAACAAAGATGAGCAAAGAGCAAATCGAGAAATTTATTAAGTTTTGTATCCTCAATAGCAAGGAGATGCAAAAGTGGATTGAGAGATATGAAGTGGCCAAAGCAGATAGAATAAATGCAAGGATGAGATTCATAGTCATGCATAGGTGAGCACAACCATATCCACAGGATCTCTCCCTTCTCCCCACTCACATGTCACTTGATTGGCTACAAATGGCTCTACGTAAAGCTAAACACAATGGAGAAATAATAAATGAGCACGAGCAAGAGTTATCATCTAGATGTATAATGCATGTAACTTCTTACCTCTTGATGTAATTAAGTTATTTGTGGCAATATGTGCTATAAAATAGATGCATCCTCATTTTTTAATGATGCTCTTTTGCAATACAGAAAATACAGTGCATTATGGCCATATGGACTACATTTTTGCATGGAATGCATAGATTCAAAGAGAGTCACATATGATTGTGGAGTCATGGGGCTAACTTCACACAAGATATCCGAGCAAGTGCTTCGGATACCAATCTTCTCTCCTCATACTTGGATTATTGTGGGACCATACGTGAAATCTATGAAATTAATTTCAGACAATTTAATATTTTCATTCTTGATGTAAAATGGTTTAGAAGTATTTACAAGTCCCCATGCTACAATGAGGAAAGAAAGTAGTGGTTTCTTTGTGATAAACTCCACCAAACTCTAGACCGATGGAAGTGATACTTTTGTTCTTTCCGAGCATTGTGAGTAGGTGCATACTAATGATTTAATTAATCAAATGCTTTCATTTTTAAAGATCTATTAGTACATGTACTTAAGCAAAAATTCATATAATTGATGGAATTTGGCACCCATCTTCAATATAGGTGGTTTTTCATCCAAGTTTCATCCGGATCATTCTGATCCAAGATGGTGGTACGTGATCCAAGTTGCACCACAAAGTAAACACATTTTTGAAGATAGAGATGTGGATATGGATATCCCACTACCAATGCCAGATCCAATTGATCCAAATGGATCTAGCAAAGAAGATGAAGATCACAATATGAGCCAAGAGGAAGATGCACATAATGATATTGTAGAGGAGGAAGATGGAGATCACGGTATTGAGGAAGAAGATGATGATAAAGAATCAACCGACTTTATTAAAGAAGGGGAATTACAAGATCAAGCCTTAGGTGAATGTACGATGCTAGAGTATGATGATGATATAGGGGATCAACTTGGTATAGAGTTGGAGATAGACTTGTTTGGTGTGCAGGACTTGAAGCGGTTGATGTAAATGCTCTTGATTGATTTTTTTCATCTCAAACTTAGACATGAATATATGAGCTTCAAACTTGATGTACATGCTCTTGTATTTTTATTCTTTTAAAGGATCAAACATGTATGAAAAGAAAGTTTTTTTTTCATTGGGAAACACTCTCTTTAAAGGTTGGTATGGGGAAAAATACTCTCTATCAAACATCAATATAGGAAAGCATCTTATAGTCAGTACATACTGACCTTTTACACTTCTATAAAATGTTGGTATATACCAACCATTAACAAGTCTGATAAAGGTCGGTGTATACTGAACTTTTTAACCCACCATACATACAATGATTAGTGCACCGCGCATGCTAAACATCAATGCTTAATCACTGGAACAAGGCCCCTGTGTAGTAGTGATGGTTCTTTATGAGTGTAGCTACATGAACTTGCCTAAGAAGACTCTCTATGTGGAAAACAACTATATGGACATTGCCATAAGAGACGAATTTCACAGCAAGAAAAGAATCACAAGTTGAGGTTTGACCTCATTCCATCTTGGTATAGAAACTTTGAATATAGTAAAGCGATCCCTATCAAAAGGTCAAGAATAACAAGGTCCATATCTAATTTCCTTGGATTTCTCCTCACATTTTCAAATTTTGGTCGCTTTCAAATGAATTTCTTTTAAACTCTTGAAAGTGGCTGTGTGGGTCTCGGTGGTGACTCACGTCTCATGGGGATGTTGAAGAGATGCCAATGGAGCCTCCACTCCAAGATACTCCTTGTGAGAGTAATGCAAGGCATGAGTCATCTGCAAGTGTCACTCAAGTGGCCTCCAGATTGTTGCAATGTGTTTCCATGCAAGAAAGAGGGAAGGGGGAGAGGGGAGAGGAGAGGGGAGAAGGTAGGGAGAAGGAGAACGGAAGAGGAGAGTGAAGGAGGATGGAGTGGCAAACACTAGGGCACTACAATGGAAACAAGAGAACACCCAAAACACTCTCTTGGAAGAGAAGAGAGGGCTTGTATTCAAACTTGTGCAAACAACAATGAAGACCAAAGTCAATACTTTGGCCTTTAATACAAGTCACCTTTTGAAGGGAGGGCCAATGCTTTTCCATTTAGCATTCTCCTCTTTGACAACCAAAGGCTCTTGGGCTCGTAGGGTGCCAAGCCATATTGCTATTCTTTGCATCTCTCCCTACTAGCAGAAATAATGCTTGTGTTAACCATATTAAAGTGCTTGGGACTTGAGCCTAGTATTAGGAGGTGGTCCTAACCAGTTCCCAAATAGTGTTCATATTAGCCTCGCACCTCCAAGGCTTAGGTGATTCGGGGATCAAACTCCCTAAGCACCCTCATGCCTTAAGCCATTTGGGGCTCAAATCCCATAAACGAGGATCAAATCCTAGAGTGGCAAGGCTTAAATCCCACGAGACACTTAACAACAGCTTGCAACTGGAATGTATAACCTCTGCACGTTGCCTGGATGCTTTGGTCTCAAAATATTTGGGGATCAAACTCCCTGAGTTTGACCTATTCTCCTTGGCTATTTCCATGGACATAGACTTGAAATGTGCACATTGCCTATAATCCTTGGTCTTGGGTGGTATTTGGAACATAGAATCTATGCACGTTGCATGGAGTCTTTGGCTTTTGGATATTTGGGGATCAAACTCCTTGAGTTTGAGCTCTACTCCTTCTATGTGCATGTTGCATGCAATCTTTGGCCTTGGGATATTTGGGGATTAGAGACTCCCTAAGCTTGTCCGTGGGGGCTAGATCGTGAAGCCTAATCACCTCTAATCACTGATTACCTTGCATTCGGCAACTGTACTCTATGGATGTTAACATGCCCCCTTTCTTGTTGTGATGATCCGCTCTTCAGGTTAGCTACGCTGGAGGAGGTCGGTGGTGAGGACTGCCTATAGGACTGCATAGCAGTCTAGCTATCATGCAATGAGGCGAGTGAGGTACATGCAATACTTCCAAAAATGGGTGGCGTGCATATCCTCGTACGTGCAGATGTGATGTCTGTGGAGATTGCAGATGCGAAGGTAGAGGCGGAGGTTCTGGAATTGCATAGGATCGATGTTGAGATTGAAGACAGTCTGCTTGTTTAGATTGTGTAGGCAGTCATCGATGGGGTGATTGTGGGTAGGGATATCGTGGATGAGTAAGAGGAGGAGATGGTTGAAATGTACCACTACTACAGTGCCAGTATCTAGAACTGAGCCATACATGTCATTGAATGACTGGAGGCAGAAGCAAAATCCCTCAGTCATCTCTTTGGGGAAGTTGTACTTTGGAAAGTTGTACAACATATTGGGGTACTTCTTCTGAAGTTCTTTGAATTGGGCCCAAGTCCATCATTGTTCCATTGGCATATACAGTGGGTGGATGCGATGATCGATGTGGGCACTGCGGTAGTAGTGCAAAAATTTATCCAACTTCAAGAAGGGGAGTCGCCATCGTGGCTATAGACTGGCATCTGCATCAGTCATTGGGATGAGAGCACCGAGGGTGAGGCTGTATCCTCCTCTTGTGTGCTTTGGATGCGTGCTCCACCACAGTCATTGAAGGACTGTGTGATGAATTGTGTGAGGGGGCGCACCTCAAGAATTTCATAGAGATGGAGGTTGGAGCCCTCGAGATAGCGTTTCCAATGATGCATCAACACACTGTTGGGTAGCTCCTGAAAGGACTGCAAGTCGAGGCACCAATGGACATCTTCAGGGCAGAGGCAGGCCGGGATGTCAAAGGGTTGTCATATGCAATGGGCAAGGGCTCTGGATCTGCTATGCCTATTAGTGTTGTGGCACCTATTGCATGTACAAATTTGGCTACTCAAAGAAGCGTGTTGAAGGCTGTGTCAAGAAGGTCGACCAGAGCTATAGAGGAGATGGATGGGGAGGTACCGTGCTGTGCGGTGGTGGTGTTAGAGTCTTTAGACGAATACTCAAGCAGTGCTGTTCGAGGGAGAGGAGGTTGGGTCGTGTGTTGGGTGGGTTGGGTGGGATTCAAAGGAGATGGTGGTTGGTGAAATTTTGGCAAGGGGGGCGGTAGTATCAAAGAGGATAATGGCTTTGTTCCCCTCTTCCTCGGTGACGTCCTCGGGGTAGACTACATGAATTGTTTCAAAATTACTCTCACCAAGCACTCAAGTGAGTTTTGGAGAGCCTATAGCACCCTATTGAAGAGGATTATTATGCCGAGAGGGGGGTGGTAAGTCCCTTTGCCTTGGTGACTGAATCCCAATATATACCATGGGATAATCCAGTAATATTGCGATATGCCTTATTGCAAATCCTTTTTCCATTTACGAGAGGTTTTACCTTTTGTTTTGAACTTAGCCTTTTATTGCCATTCTGAAGAAAGCAAGAGAGACTTGTGAGAAGGTATTCATTTCTTTCGCTTCCTCTTCTTTGCCACACGTGTCCTCTACATTCCCTGATGTCTGCAAGATCAATGAAGCGCATACATCTTCGCTTGCAACATAGATATCCCAATGCATTTAACATGTTCTCCTCCTTCATTACTCTCTTCCTCTTTGGTTGCTTTTGTGGATCTGCCTGGATTCGCTTTCTCTTCATGCATATGTATGACCGTTTTCGTTCCATGTGCACGTTGTTATCTGTATTTATGCACTTCTTCTCCTCACATTTGTTTGTAACCAAGCATCCATGATTGGTCGTTGCATCCTTGTCCATATCACAATCAAAGTTAAATATTGAATAATCCTCTGTTGATCTCATCCTCGTTTTTAACACTCTTAGAACCATTCAATGAATTCAATATTCTACGAGAGTATTGAGAACCTTGAAACTCTTCCACTCCTGAGAGAACATCACTCATTGGGACATCTTGCATGGCTTTCACAAATCCACAAGCTTGATTGACACTAGGTTTGTTAATATGCATGAATTCATCCACACTTGACAAGACATCGCTATTGAAACCTTTGCCCTTCTCACTGTGTAAGAATTCATCCACCCCAGATAAGGCTTCGCTTCTAAAATCATTTTGTTTCTCAGAACCAATGAACTCATCCACTCCAGATAAGATGTCACTTCTATAATTGAGTATATTGAAATCATCCACATTTGAAGTGATAGAGCCTAGCACATGGGCATGCTTTTTAGGTCCTTTGATATTGTAGTATACCTTGTCTTTATCATTGAAAACCACGTGCCTCTTTCTCATGTTTAAAAATTGCATGCTCCATCTCATATTCTTGCCTACCTCCTAGTAGGGATCACATAAGGATGTTATGCTATCAACCATACCATCATCAGTGACTTTTAGAATCCTCATCTGTGCAAATGACCATTGCTCCACTTGTTCAAATCCCAATACTTCACCTTCTGCTACAGTCTTATTTGCAAATGATCTCATTTGTAAAATGTCCCCTATAGTAAAATCCAAGGTGGTGCACTTTGTATTCTTGATAATGTCTGTTGCATAAGTCTCATCTTTGTCCCATGCTATAAATGATTCGTTGGATGTATTGTAGGGCATAACATCTCCAAGTGTTTCCATATCTCCACATTTATACTTTAGCTCAACATGTGCGCTAAGAATCTTTGATACAGTAACTGCCACCTTATCTTCACCAAGTCTTTAAAAGTGGCAAACTGAATTGGGATCACTATCATGGATTGTAGCAAATGCAACTACTTCTCTTTTGCTACATAAAATCACATCCATCCCTGGAACAAAATCTATAGCCATCTCCTTTGTGAGAGTCCTTCGCAAGCAAGCTGCAGTAGCAACAATTACATAAATATTAGTCTCTTTTTAATAATCTACTCATTTATTATAATTTTTAATTAGTACTTAATTTATTGGTGGGAGAAGTTATTCGATCAAGTACTCATCAGATGGACATGCCAAGTTATCCTTTGCATGGTCGATCGAGCATTAAATACTATTTTTGCTCTAGTGTCATGCACATCCGTAAAAAAACACGAGCCTACTAGGTATGTTATCCAATCAAGCACTAATGGGATGTGTGTGCCACTTTGCATGTAAGTCAATTCCACCTAGTTGAAGGTGTATGCAAATTATTGTGCCCATCGGATATGCTTTGCATTGTCGATCAAGCATAAAACACCGTTTTTGCCTTAGTGTCATGCACAACCATGAAAAAACACGGTCCTAAGTGTGTTAATCAAACAAGTACTTATTGGATGGGGGATCCACTTTTCACACAAGTCCATTTCAACTAGGTTGAGATGCGTGCAAAGTATTGTCACCATCGGATATGCTCTGCATGGTCGATTACACATTATACAACGTTCTTCCCGTAGTGATATGCACATCTGCAAAAAAACACGCCCTTAGGTATGTTATGTAACCAAGTACTACTTATCGGGGATGGGTGTGCCTCTTTGAAAAAATTTCAATACCACCTAGGTTAAGGCATAGGAAAAGTATTGTTCCCATCGGATATCCTTTGCATGGTTGATCGAGCATTAAATACTATTTTTGCTCGTGTCATGCACATCCGTAAAAAAAACATGCTGCTAGGTGTGTTATCCGATCAAGTACTTATGCGATGGGAATGCCACTTTGCATGTAAGTCAATTCCACCTAATTGAAGCTGTGTGCAAAGTATTGTGCCCATCGGATATGCTTTGCATTGTCGATCAAGCATAAAATACCGTTTTTGCCTTAGTGTCATGCACAACCATATAAAAACACGGTCCTAAGTGTGTTAATCAAACAAGTACTTATTGGATGGGGTCTCCAGTCCGTTTCAACTAGGTTGAGATGCGTGCAAAGTATTGTCAACATCGGATATGCTCTGCATGGTTAATTATGCATTATACAACGTTTTTCCCGTAGTGATATGCACATCCGCAAGAAAACATGCCCTTAGGTATGTTATCTGACCAAGTACTTATCCGATGGGTGTGCCTCTTTGAGAACATTTCAATACCACCTAGGTTAAGGTGTAGAAAAAGTATTGTGCCCATCAGATATGCTTTGCATGGTTGTGATTGAGCATTAAATACCATTTTTACCTTAGTGTCATGCACTTCCGTAAAAAAACACGCTGCTAGGTGTGTTATCCGATCAAGTACTTATGCGATGGGAATGCCACTCTGCATGTAAGTCAATTCCACCTAGTTGAAGGTGTGTGCAAAGTATTGTGCCCATCAGAGATGCTTTGCCAAGCATAAAACAACGTTTTTGCCTGTGTGTCATGCACAACCATATAAAAACACGGCCGTAGGTGTGTTATTCAAATAAGTACTTATCGGATGGGGGCTCCACTTTGCACGCAAGTCCGTTTCAACTACATTGAGGTGCGTGCAAAGTATTATCACCATCGGATATGCTTTGCATGGTTGATCACGCATTATACACCATTTTTTCCCTACTGATATGGACATCTGCAAAAAAACATGCCATTAGGTGTGTTATCTGACCAAGTACTTATCGGATGGGTGTGCCTCATTGAGAACATTTCAATACCACCTAGGTTGAGGTGTACGAAATTTTTGTGCCCATCGGATATCCTTTGCATGGTCGATCGAGCATTAAATACTGTTTTTGCTCTAGTGTCATGCACATCTGTAAAAAAACACGCTGCTAGGTATGTTATCCGATCAAGCACTTATGGGATGGGTGTGCCACTTTGCATGTAAGTCAATTCCACCTAGTTGGTGTGTGCAAAGTGTTGTGCCCATCGGATATGCTTTGCATTGTCGATCAAGCATAAAACACCGTTTTTGCCTTAGTGTCATGCACAACCATGAAAAAACACGGTCCTAGGTGTGTTATTCAAACAAGTACTTATCGGATGGGGGCTCCACTTTGCAGGCAAGTCCGTTTCAACTACTTTTAGGTGTGTGCAAAGTATTGTCACCATCGGATATGATTTGCATGGTCGATCACGCATTATACACCGTTTTTTCCCTCGTGGTATGCACATCCGTAAAAAAACACGCCCTTAGGTGTGTTATCAAACCAAGTACTTATCGGATGGGTGTGCCTCTTTGAGAACATTTCAATACCACCTAGGTTGCGGTGTAGGAAAAGTATTGTGCCCATCAGATATCCTTTGCATGGTCGATCGAGCATTAAATACTATTTTTGCTCTAGTGTCATGCACATCCATAAAAAAAACACGCTGCTAGGTATGTTATCCGATCAAGCACTTATGGGATGGGTGTGCCACTTTGCATGTAATTCAGTTCCACCTAGTTGAAGGTGTGTGCAAAGTATTGTGCCCATCGGATATGCTTTGCATTGTCAATCAAGCATAAAACACCGTTCTTGCCTTAGTGTCATGCACAACCATGAAAAAACACGGTCCTAAGTGTGTTAATCAAACAAGTACTTATCGGATGGGGGCTCCAAATTACACACAAGTCCGTTTCAACTAGGTTGATATGCGTGTAAAGTATTGTCACCATCAGATATGCTCTGCATGGTCGATTACGCATTATACAACGTTTTTCCCGTAGTGATATGCACATCCACAAAAAAACATGCCCTTAGGTATGTTATCTAACCAAGTACTTATTGGATGGGTGTGCCTCTTTGAGAACATTTCAATACCACCTAGGTTGAGGTATAGGAAAAGTATTGTGCCCATCGGATATGCTTTTCATGGTCGATCGAGCATTAAATACCATTTTTGCCTTAGTGTCATGCACATCCGTAAAAAAACACGCTGCTAGGTGTGTTATCCGATCAAGCACTTATGCGATGGGAATGCCACTTTGAATTTAATTCAACTCCACCTAGTTGAAGGTGTGTGTAAAGTATCGTGCCCATTGGATATGCTTTGCATTGTCGATCAAGCATAAAATACCGTTTCTGCCTTAGTTTCATGCACAACCATGAAAAAACACGGTCCTAAGTGTGTTAATTAAACAAGGATGGGGACTCCACTTTGCACGCAAGTCCATTTCAACTAGGTTGAGGTGTGCGCAAAGTATTGTCACCATCGGATATGCTTTGCATGGTCGATCACGCATTGTACACCATTTTTTCCCTAGTGATATGGACATCCGCAAAAAAACACGCCCTTATGTGTACTTATCCGATGGGTGTGCCTCTTTGAGAACATTTCAATACCACCTAGGTTGAGGCGTACGGAAAGATTTGTGCCCATCGGATATCCTTTGCATGGTCGATCGAGCATTAAATACTATTTTTGCTCTAGTGTCATGCACATCCGTAAAAAAACACGCTACTAGGTATGAACTATCCGATCAAGCACTTATGGGATGGGCGTGCCACTTTGCATGTAAGTCAATTCCACCTAGTTGAAGGTGTGTGCAAAGTATTGTGCCCATAGGATATGCTTTGCATTGTCGATCAAGCATAAAACAACGTTTTTGCCTTAGTGTCATTCACAACCATGAAAAAAAACGGTCCTAGGTGTGTTATTCAAACAAGTACTTATCGGATGGGGGCTCCAAATTACACACAAGTCCGTTTCAACTAGGTTGAGATGCGTGCAAAGTATTGTCACCATCGGATATGCTCTGCATGGTCAATTACACATTATACAATGTTTTTCCCGTAGTGATATGCACATCCACAAAAAAACATGCCCTTAGGTATGTTAGCTAACCAAGTACTTATCGGATGGGTGTGCCTCTTTGAGAACATTTCAATACCACCTAGGTTGAGGTATAGGAAAAGTATTGTGCCCATCAGATATGCTTTTCATGGTCGATCGAGCATTAAATACCATTTTTGCCTTAGTGTCATGCACATCCGTAAAAAAACACGCTGCTAGGTGTGTTATCCGATCAAGCACTTATGCGATGGGAATGCCACTTTGAACGTAAGTAACCTCCACCTAGTTGAAGGTGTGTGTAAAGTATCGTGCCCATTGGATATGCTTTGCATTGTCGATCAAGCATAAAATACCGTTTTTGCCTTAGTTTCATGCACAACCATGAAAAAACACGGTCCTAAGTGTGTTAATTAAACAAGTACTTATCGGATGGGGACTCCACTTTGCACGCAAGTCTGTTTCAACTAGGTTGAGGTGCACGCAAAGTATTGTCACCATCGGATATGCTTTGCATGGTCGATCACGCATTGTACACCATTTTTTCCCTAGTGATATGGACATCCGCAAAAAAACACGCCCTTAGGTGTGTTATCTGACCAAGTACTTATCCGATGGGCATGCCTCTTTGAGAACATTTCAATACCACCTAGGTTGAGGCATAAGAAAAGATTTGTGCCCATCGGATATCCTTCGCATGGTCGATCGAGCATTAAATACTATTTTTGCTCTAGTGTCATGCACATCCGTAAAAAAACACGCTA
This sequence comes from Dipteris shenzhenensis, assembly GCF_047967505.1. Classification (NCBI taxonomy): domain Eukaryota; kingdom Viridiplantae; phylum Streptophyta; class Polypodiopsida; order Gleicheniales; family Dipteridaceae; genus Dipteris; species Dipteris shenzhenensis. The sequence continues at coordinate 32,532,581 of NC_141608.1, read as the reverse complement.
CTACGTATGTTATCTGATCAAGCACTAATGGGATGGGCGTGCCACTTTGCATGTAAGTCAATTCCACCTAGTTGAAGGTGTGTGCAAAGTATTGTGCCCATCGGATATGCTTTGCATTGTCGATCAAGCATAAAACACCGTTTTTGCCTTAGTGTCATGCACAACCATGAAAAAACACGGTCCTAGGTGTGTTATTTAAACAAGTACTTATCGGATGGGGGCTTCACTTTGCACACAAGTCTGTTTCAACTACGTTGTGGTGTGTGCAAAGTATTGTCACTATCAGATATGATTTGCATGGTCGATCACACATTATACACCATTTTTTCCCTAGTGGTATGCACATCCGCAAAAAAACACGCCCTTAGGTGTGTTATCTGACCAAGTACTTATCCGATGGGTGTGCCTCTTTGAGAACATTTCAATACCACCTAGGTTGAGGTGTACGAAAAGTGTTGTGCCCATCGGATATCCTTTGCATGGTCGATCGAGCATTAAATACTATTTTTGCTCGTGTCATGCACATCCGTAAAAAAGCACGTTGCTAGGTATGTTATCCGATCAAGCACTTATGGGATGGGCGTGCCACCTTGCATGTAAGTCTATTCTACCTATTGAAGGTGTGTGCAAAGTATTGTGCCCATCGGATATGCTTTGCATTGTCGATCAAGCATAAAACACCGTTTTTGCCTCAGTGTCATGCACAACCATGAAAAAACATGGTCCTAGGTGTGTTATTCAAACTAGTACTTATCGAATGGGGGCTCCACTTTGCACGCAAGTCTGTTTCAACTACGTTGAGGTGTGTGCAAAGTATTATCACCATCGGATATGCTTTGCATGGTTGATCACGCATTATACACCATTTTTTCCCTAGTGATATGGACATCCGCAAAAAAACACGCCTTTAGGTGTGTTATCTGACCGAGTACTTATCGGATGGGTGTGCCTCATTGAGAACATTTCAATACCACCTAGGTTGAGGTGTACGAAAGTGTTGTGCCCATCGGATATCCTTTGCATGGTCGATCGAGCATTAAATACTATTTTTGCTCTAGTGTCATGCACATCCGTAAAACAACACGCTGCTAGGTATGTTATACGATCAAGAACTTATGGGATGGGTGTGCCAGTTTGCATGTAAGTCAATTCCACCTAGTTGAAGGTTTGTGCAAAGTATTGTGCCCATTGGATATGCTTTGCATTGTCGATCAAGCATAAAACACCGTTTTTGCCTTAGTGTCATGCACAACCATGAAAAAACACGGTCCTAGGTGTGTTATTCAAACAAGTACTTATCGGATGGGGGCTCCACTTTGCACGCAAGTCCGTTTCAACTATGTTGAGGTGTGTGCAAAGTATTGTCACCATCGGATATGATTTGCATGGTCGATCACACATTATACACCGTTTTTTCCCTAGTGGTATGCACATCCGTAAAAAGACACACCCTTAGGTGTGTTATCTGACCAAGTACTTATCGGATGGGTGTGCCTCTTTCAGAACATTTCAATACCACCTAGGTTGTGGTGTAGGAAAAGTATTGTGCCCATCGGATATCCTTTGCATGGTCGATCGAGCATTAAATACTATTTTTGCTCTAGTGTCATGCACATCCATTAAAAAAACACGCTGCTAGGTATGTTATCTGATAAAGCACTTATGGGATGGGTGTGCCACTTTGCATGTAATTCAATTCCACCTATTTGAAGGTGTGTGCAAAGTATTATGCCCATCGGATATGCTTTGCATTGCCAATCAAGCATAAAATACCGTTCTTGCCTTAGTGTCACGCACAACCATGAAAAAACACGGTCCTAAGTGTGTTAATCAAACAAGTACTTATTGGATGGGGGCTCCAGTTTACACACAAGTCCGTTTCAACTAGGTTGAGATGCGTGCAAAGTATTGTCACCATCGGATATGCTCTGCATGGTCGATTACGCATTATACAATGTTTTTCCCGTAGTGATATGCACATCTGCAAAAAAACATGCCCTTAGGTATGTTATCTGACCAAGTACTTATCAGATGGGTGTGCCTCTTTGAGAACATTTCAATACCACCTAGGTTGAGGTATAGGAAAAGTATTGTGCCCATTGGATATGCTTTGCATGGTCGATCGAGCATTAAATACCATTTTTGCCTTAGTGTCATGCACATCCGTAAAAAAACACGCTGCTAGGTGTGTTATCCGATCAAGCACTTATGCGATGGGAATGCCACTTTGCATGTAAGTCGATTCCACCTAGTTGAAGGTGTGTGCAAAGTATTGTGCCCATCAGATATACTTTGCATTGTGGATCAAGCATAAAACACCGTTTTTGCCTTAGTTTCATGCACAACCATGAAAAAACACGGTCCTAAGTGTGTTAATTAAACAAGTACTTATCGGATGGGGACTCCACTTTGCACGCAAGTCCGTTTCAACTAGGTTGAGGTGCGCGCAAAGTATTGTAGATATGCTTTGCATGTAAGTCGATTCCACCTAGTTGAAGGTGTATGCAAAGTATTTTGCCCATCGAATATGCTTTGCATTGTCGATCAAGCATAAAACACCGTTTTTTCCTTAGTGTCATGCACAACCATGAAAAAACACGGTCCTAGGTGTGTTATTCAAACTAGTACTTATCGGATGGGAGCTCCACTTTGCACGCAAGTCCATTTCAACTACGTTGAAGGGCATGCAAAGTATTGTCACCATCGGATATGCTTTGCATGGTCGATCACGCATTATACACCATTTTTTCCCTAGTGATATGCACATCCGTAAAAAAACACGCCCTTAGGTGTGTTATCTGACCAAGTACTTATCGGATGGGTGTGCCTCTTTGAGAACATTTCAATACCACCTAGGTTGAGGTGTACAAAAAGTGTTGTGCCCATCGGATATCCTTTGCATGGTCGATCGAGCATTAAATACTATTTTTGCTCGTGTCATGCACATCTGTAAAAAAACACGCTGCTAGGTATGTTATCCGATCAAGCACTTATGGGATGGGCGTGCCACTTTGCATGTAAGTTGATTCCACCTAGTTGAAGGTGTGTGCAAAGTATTGTGCCCATTGGATATGATTTGCATTGTCGATCAAGCATAAAACACCGTTTTTGCCTTAGTGTCATGCACAACCATGAAAAAACACGGTCCTAGGTGTGTTATTCAAACTAGTACTTATCAGATGGGGGCTCCAGTTGGCACGCAATTCCGTTTCAACTAGATTAAGATGCGTGCAAAGTATTGTCACCATCGGATATGCTTTGCATGGTCGATCACGCATTATATACCATTTTTTCCCTAATGATAAGCACATCCGCAAATAAACACGCCATTAGGTGTGTTATATGACCAAGTACTTATCCGAGGGGTGTGCCTCATTGAGAACATTTCAATACCACCTAGGTTGAGGTGTACAAAAATTGTTGTGCCCATCGGATATCCTTTGCATGGTCGATCGAGCATTAAATACTATTTTTGCTCTAGTGTCATGCACATCCGTAAAAAAACACGCTACTAGGTATGTTATCCGATCAAGCACTTATGGGATGGGCGTGCCACTTTGCATGTAAGTCAATTCCACCTAGTTGAAGGTTTGTGCAAAGTATTGTGCCCATCGGATATGCTTTCCATTGTCAATCAAGCATAAAACACCGTTTTTGCCTTAGTGTCATGCACAACCATGAAAAAACACGGTCCTAAGTGTGTTATGCAAACAAGTACTTATCGGATGGGGGCTCCACTTTGCATGCAAGTCCGTTTCAACTACATTGAGGTGCGTGCAAAGTATTGTCACCATCAGATATGATTTGCATGGTCGATCACGCATTATACACTGTTTTTGGCCTTGGTGTCATGTACAACCGTCAAAAAACACGGCCATAGGTGTGTTATTCAAATAAGTACTTATCGGATGGGGGCTCCACTTTGCACGCAAGTCCTTTTCAACTATGTTGAGGTGCATGCAAAGTATTGTCACCATCGGATATGCTTTGCATGGTCGATCATGCATTATACACCATTTTTTCCCTAGTGATATGGACATCCACAAAAAAACACGCCATTAGGTGTGTTATCTGACCAAGTACTTATCGGATGGGTGTGCCTTATTGACAACATTTCAATACCACCTAGGTTGAGGCATACAAAAATTGTTGTGCCCATCGGATATTCTTTGCATGGTCGATCGAGCATTAAATACTATTTTTGCTCGTGTCATGCACATCCGTAAAAAAACACGCTGCTAGGTATGTTATCCGATCAAGCACTTATGGGATGGGTGTGCCACTTTTCTTGTAAGTTGCTTCCACCTAGTTGAAGGTGTTTGCAAAGTATTGTGCCCATCCGATATGCTTTGCATTGTCGATCTAGCATAAAACACTGTTTTTGCCTTTGTGTCATGCATAACCATGAAAAAACACGGTCCTAGGTGTGTTATTCAAACAAGTACTTATCATATGGCAGCTCCACTTTGCACGCAAGTCCATTTCAACTACGTTGAGGTGCGTGCAAAGTATTGTCACCATCGAGTATGCTTTGCATGGTCGATCACGCATTATACACCATTTTTTTCGGAGTGATATGCACATCCGCAAAAAAACACGCCCTTAGGTGTGTTATCTGACCAAGTACTTATCGGATGGGTGTGCCTCTTTGAGAACATTTCAATACCACCTAGGTTGAGGTGTACAAAAAGTTTTGTGCCCATCGGATATCCTTTGCATGGTAGATCGAGCATTAAATACTATTTTTGCTCTAGTGTCATGCACATCCGTAAAAAAACACGCTGCTAGGTATGTTATCCGATCAAGCACTTATGGGATGGGTGTGCCACTTTGCATGTAAGTCAATTACACCTAGTTGAATGTGTGTGCAAAGTATTGTGCCCATCGGATATGCTTTGCATTGTCGAACAAGCATTAAACACTGTATTAGCCTTAGTGTCATGCACAATCGTCAAAAAGCGCGGTCCTAGATGTGTTATTCTACTAAGTACTTATGGGATGGGCACGCCACTTTGCATGTAAGTCCGTTTCAACGACGTTGAGGTGCGTGCAAAGTATTGTCACCATCAGATATGCTTTGCATAGTTGATCATGCATTATACGCCATTTTTTCCCGAGTGATATGCACATCCGCAAAAAAACACGCCCTTAGGTGTGTTATCTGACCAAGTACTTATCGGATGGGTGTGCCTATTTGAGAACATTTCAATACCACCTAGGTTGAGGTGTACAAAAAGTTTTGCGCCCATTAGATATCCTTTGCATGGTAGATCAAGCATTAAATACTATTTTTGGTCTAGTGTCATGTGTCATGTACAACAGTCAAAAAACACGATCGTAGGTGTATTTTTCAAACAAGTACTTATCGAATGGGGATGCCACTTTGCACACAAGTCAATACTGCCTAGGTTGAGGAATGTGCAAAGTCTTGTGTCCATTGGATATGCTTTGCATAGTCGATCTCACATGATACACCATTTTGTTCCTAGTGTTATGCACAATCGTCATAAAATACGTTTCCCATACGTTTGGAGGTGTGTTATCCAAACAAGTACTTATGGGATGGGTGCACCACTTTGTATGCAAGTCAATAAGACCTAGGTTGAGGTGTGTACAAAGTTTTGTGCCCATCGGAGAAATGTAGATGCGATAATATTAGAAAATTCTCGGTATATGTATATGTGTGTGTGTGTGGCAAACAATTTTGATACAAAGTAAACACCTAGTGCACAAATTATGCACTTCATACCTTAAGTAAATAAGCTTGTTGATGAGGATAAATATGCCCTTGAATAAAAGCACAGTTGCTGTATGACCACAATAGGATCGCTTTAACACCTGTGATTTTGCCCACATGTAAGTTTGCAAATAGTATAAAAAATAATATAATAATATATTAATAGTTTGCAAATGTGTATAGCAAGTGAGTAATGGGAAGTGGAAGTGGGAGTGAGGAGGGAGGAGTGGAATGGGAGAGGGAAGTAATAGGGATGTATGATAATAAGTATAAAAAATAGTATAATAATATATTACTAGTTTTCAAATGGCAAGTGAGTAATGGGAAGTGGAAATGAGAGTGGGGAGGGAAGAATGGAATGGGAGAGGGGAAGGTAAAAGGGGAGTAGGATAATAAGGGAGTGAAATGAGTGAGGGAGTTAATAGGGGATGAAAAAGAGGAGGGTGAGATGGGGAAATATGGGATTTTGGGAAATGGGAGGAGTATGGGACGTGGTGGAAATGTGGGATGGGAGTGGTGGCAATGGGGAGGAAGAAGAAATGGATGGATGGGGGGAGGGCTAATGGAAGATTGGGATGAGGGATGGGGGTCCAATGGGAGAGGGGAGTAATGGGAGCCAATGGGAGAGGGGATAAATGAAAAGCCAATAGGAGAGAGGGGAGGAATGGAAAGCCAATAGGAGAGGAGGAGGAAAACCTAATTTTGCTTATATATAGTCTTCCTTCTTCATTCATTCTCCCCTCATTTCATTCATTGAAGCAAGAAAGCAAGGATGATCAAGAGAGCAAGGAAGGAAGAGCAAGAAAGAGCAAATTTACAAACTTTTTCCAGGTACTTGCAAAATTTTTTGATTAATTCTTTTTCTAGATTTTTTTTTAAATTTTGAAGAGAGAGGAACTAGAGAGAGAAAGGTTGAGGGGAGGAGAAGAAGAGGATGGAGGGGCTGGAGGGAAGGGAGAAGGAAGGGAGGAGGAAGGGAGGGAGAGGCTGGGGCTGAGTAGAGGGGGAAAGGAGGAGGGAAGGGGGGCGGGGGGGGAAGGGGGAGACTTGGAGGGGGGAAGGGCGGAGGGGGAAGGGGGGAGGGGAGGGGGGGCTGGCGGAAGGGGAGGAGGGGGGGGACTGGCGGGGCGGAAGGGGGGAGGGGGGGGCTAGCGGCGGGGAGGGGGGGGAAGGAGGGAGTGGGGAAGGGGGGGGCGGGGGTGAAGGGGGGGGAGAGGGAAGGGGGTGGGAGGGGCTGGCGGCCGCGACCGCCAGCCCGGGGGAAGGGGGGGGGAGGAGGGGTGGGGAAAAGGGGGGGGGCTGGGGGAAGGGCTGAGAGGGGGGGCGAGGACGGCTGGGGGGCTGGGAGGGGGGTGGGTGGGGGTGAAGGGGGCGAGGGGGAAGGGGGTGGGAGGAGCTGGCAGCCGCGGCCACCAGCCCAAGGGAAGGGGGGTGGGGAAGAGGGGGGGGGAGGGCTGAGAAGGGGGGGGGGATGGGGGTCCACGAAGGGGGGGTGGGGAAGAGGGGGGAGGAGGGCTGAGAGGGGGGGGGCTGGCGGCTGCAGTTGCCAGCCCAGGGGGAGAGGGGGCGGGGAAAGGGGAGGGGAGGGCTGAGAGGGGGAAGGGAGGCTGGGGGGGCTGGGGGCTGGGGGCGAGGGGGGCTAGGGGAAGGGCTGAGAGGGGGGGCGGGGGGGGCAGGGGGAGGGGGGTGGGTGGGGGTGAAGGGGGGCACGGGGGAAGGGGGGGGAGGGGTGAAGGGGGTGGGAGGGGCTGGCGACTGCGTTCGCCAGCCCGAGGGAAGGGTGGGGGGAAGGGGGGTGGGGAAGAGGGGGGGAGGGCTGAGAGGGGGGGGGTGGGGGGCCACAAAGGGGGGGTGGGGAAGAGGGGGGGAGGAGGGCTGAGAGGGGGGGAGAGGGGGGGGGAAAGGGGGGGGGGAGGGCTGAGAGGGGGAAGGGGGGAGGGGGGGGAGAGGGGGCGGGGAAAGGGGGGGGGGCTGGCGGGCCACGAAGGGGGGGTGGCGAAAAGGGGGGGGAGGGCTGAGAGAGGGGAAGGGGGGAGGGGGGCGAAAGGGGGGGGGGCTCGGGGGCCGTGAATGGGGGGTGGGGAAGAAGGGGGGGAGGGCTGAGAGGGGGGGACTGGCGGCCACAGCCGCCAGCCCAGGGGAAGGGGGGAGGGGGGGTGAGAGTGCTCTCAACGGAAGCAAGAACGAAAGAAGGAGAGAGAGAGAAACAGAGAGCCACACGTTTTGGTGGGTGCAGAACCACCCTAATCTTCTTTTTCATTCATTTATATATGTGTTTGAGTATTGTACATAACCGGGGTAAAGGCACAATGACCTTTAACCCCCACAACCTCCCACTTAAAGGACAATGTGCCTTTAAGGAAGAACAACCAATGAGCATACTATCCAATGCCCATCAATACACGACAATACTCAAACCGCTGACTAGGTAGACTCTTCGTCAGGATATCTACAGGGTTATCATCTGTATGAACCTTGAAAAGCTCTATGCGCTTGTCCTCAAGTACCTCCCTGATGAAATGGTACCTGACCTCAATGTGTTTGGTCTTTGCATGAAAGACCGGATTCCGTGCTAGCGGAATAGCACTCATGGAATCACTATGCAATGTCGGTACACCTGTATGAATCCCCAAATCTCCCACTAGCTGATCAAGCAATATAGCCTCCTTGCAACCCTCTATGGCTGCAACATACTCAGCCTTTGTGGTAGACAAAGCAACGCACTTCTGTGCGCGAGACATCCACGACATTGCACCACCTGCAAAGGTGAACACATAACCAGAAGTGGATCTCCTACTATCCACATGTCCTGCATAGTCTGAATCTATGTACCCAAGTACACGCATGTCTCCTTTACCAAAGCAAATGCACATCTCCTTGGTACCCTTCATGTACATCATGATGCACTTAACTACCTCCCAATGCCTCTTTCCTGGATTAGCCATATATCGGCTAACAACTCCCACTACAAATGCAATGTCTAGTCTAGTAACTATCATAGCATACATAAGACTCCCAACTGCTGATGCATAAGGAACCTTGGCCATCATGGCCCTCTCCTCATCTGATTTGGGACTATCTGTATGACTCAGTTTCACATATGGAGGCAATGGAGTACTCACTGCCTTCCCCCCTTCATATTGAAATGCTGCAATACTTTTGTAACATACTCTTTTTGTGAAAGCCAAAGGAGTTTCCTACTCCGATCACGCGTGATGCACATACCAAGAATATGACCTGCAAGTCCCAAATCCTTCATATCAAAGGCCTCATGCAACTTGGCCTTTAATGCATCTAGCTCATAAGTATTCTTGCTAGCCAATAGCATATCATCCACATATAGTGCCAAGATTATCAGGCTATTATCCTTAGCCCTTTTAGTGTAGAGGCAGTGATCAATTTCACTCCTCCTAAAATCCTGGGACTGAATGAAAGCATCAAACTTCTGATACCATTCTCTAGGCGCTTGCTTAAGACCATAGAGACTCTTCTTTAGCTTGCAAACTA